>NW_015117091.1:0-17246 GCF_001443285.1 Poecilia latipinna | reverse complement strand
GAGGAGAATGGCAGCCCAACATTAGGCTTCTGGAATTTGCTTCAAACTACTTCTAGCCTGCATGCAATGAGGTCCGTAATGTTTAACACGAATCAAGGATCACATTGGAAGGATTTTGCTTCCATCCAGTGTTCAGTCAGGTGTAATCTAAGTCAACTAATTTGAATACTAAATATATTCTCTGTGGAATATTGAAATAAAATAAATTAATTTAGTTAATAATATCTGCTAAATAAAGCTAGCAGTCATACTTTTGCACTGTGGGAGGAAGCCGGAGTATCGAACCAGAACCCTTGCATGCTCAGGGAGAACGTGCAGGTCGGTATTTCCCCCCAGCTGGGTTTCGAACTCAGGACTTTCTTGCTAGAAGGAAACAGCGCTACCAACTGCTCCACAGTGCAGTTGCGTCTCTTTTTGTTCTAATTTTAAAGGAAAAGCAAGACTTTGTCTAAAAAAAAAATAAACAAATGTACAAACGTTGTAACTCGATGCAGAAAATACCGAAGGCCAAGATCCAGATTCATGACCTTGCTGCAAGGCAGCAATGCTAATAAGTGTGACATGTGCAGCCTTGTCAAACACATGGGATCGTATAAATTGTGCGTGTGGGTGTGCGTGTGTGCGTGCGTGTGTGCGTGCGTGCGTTTAAAAGTTGTCGTTGTTGCCCTCTGTGAATATCTTATTTGGCGGGTTTTGGAACCACATGAAATTCAAAAGAGTTTACCATTAACATCAATTGTTCACACCCCGAGGGCACGTCCTGTAAAACATCCACTGACTCAAATGTAAAACAAATGCCCAAAACTAGTTTCCTTTCTTCCATTACCTTTAATGTATCAACTTATTTCTGATATTTGGTAAAATCAGAACACCATCATCATGCCTCTGAGTAAAACCAATAAAAAGAAACAAACAAACAAAAAAAAAAACAGCCTTGCTGTTTAAAAATTATTCTGCAATATCTAAGGCAATCTTCCTTTGTCTTGAACCAGAGTTGGTTTATGTTGCCCATGTGGTTTATGGCTGACAGAAAGCGTGTGTTGGCTCAGATAACATGTTTAAGGTATGCAATCGAGCCCACCCACTTCAGAGAATAGCCATGCCCCGGATCAATGGTGGCATGCTGATGAGCTTTTGCTCAGGAGTTGCCAGAGGCACCATGATAATGGTCAGCACTTGTAGCATCATTCCAGGAGCTGCAATAGTTCAGGAGGAATTAACTGCATGCACACTCAGACACATGCATTCGCCTGGAGTTCCTGCTCTCTTAGCTTGCGATGAAGAGACTTCACAGTCAAAGGTGAAAGGTTGGGGAGAGTTTAGCGCACGCTACCTTTGCAGGAAATTAAAAACAGGTATCAAGGCTGGCCCCGAGTATTCTGCTCCAGAAAAACAAGTATTGTATTCTTAAACTACAAGCACAATTTCAACTTTTAACATACTTTAATGTTCAGTGTATTGAATAATAACCGTCATTTGAATTTTTTTTTTTTTAGAACTACATGACGTCACAGCAGCACAGTGCTTAGAACCCCATTTTGTTCTTGTGCTACTGTGTGGTTTGTGTTGAAATTTGCGCAATCAGAGTCCCTCCACCCTCCATCCACTCTGCCCCAGTTCTCAAATAGTCCCCATCTGGTTTGACAATCTGGTTTGATGGAAATCAGTTGTTCTCTCTCTCTCTCTCTGTTTTTTTTCTTTTTCCTGAAATCCCCTTACGCTCAGGCTCAGAAAATCCAGATGAAACTTGGATATGATCACAGCTTCTTGACAATGTCATCTCACAATCTCAATCACCACAAAGGAGTTTGGTATAGGATTTTTTTTTTTTTACATCACATTGACACATTGACATTGACAATGGAAGTCTGATATAATTAAAAGGGAAACTTAGATGTTGGATTTTCATCCCACTATATAAGGAAAAGTTCTTTATTAGATTTATTTTTTTTTCATCCGTTTCATCTTAATCATTATACAAGTGATTTAGTGGAGCTCATGTACATGCTGCTCAATGTGCTAATGGCAGAGAATCAACTGAGTGTTCATGGGAGGTTATGTTGTAGGGAAGAAGCTGTAGCATAGCAGAGAGTAAGTGGGGGAGGTTGTGAGCAGCGTGTACACAATCGTGATTGACAGTGCTCAGACCCTCCCCCAGACTAATTGTTGATTTTGTTTTTTTTTTCCCCCGCAGAAGGCACTGGGGACACTGGGAAAAGTCAGAGAAGCACAATATTTTTCACAGATTATCTTTCTCACACTATACTGTCACAACATAGTGACAGTTTAAGCAAATATATATATGAAAAACATTAAAAAAAAAAAGTTACATGTTGCAGCTTTCAGCTGCTTCTTGACCGGAGCAAGTCAGATTCGTCTCCGCTATCAGGTCCTGTGTGGCTCTTCCTCCTTTTTGGAAAACCACTTGAGAGGTAGAATGAACTGCACCAAGCCGAGTATTGCATGCAAGCAATTTGATTAACAGCAGACTGCATTCATTGATTGGCCAGGACAACATTTCACCTGACATTAGTTTGGGTGATTTCCTTTTGCTTAGGGTGTCGGGGAGTTGCAGGTTTGGGCAGTTAGACTCCACATCTTACAAATGTGGAGTTAAGGGCCACATTGGTCTCATTTTCAAGGGTGAAAATGAGACCAAATTTAGTGCTAAATAAAGGCCATGTTGCAGAAATAGCAGCAAATTCTTAGCAGGAAGGAAAGTTTCATCAGCTCTGCATACTGTTGGATGTCAGTGTTGAAAGAGTAAACACGGTTAAGAGAGTCGGAAAGAAAACAAGAGCGGTGAGTCGACTCCCCCTCATCGCCCCTCCCATGTCTATCTCTGTGGAATAACCGAGTCTATCATCACAATCTCTGTCTCTGTCAACAACTGCCAATGCATCTTCAGACATTAAATCGTGATCAATGTGCAGAGATTCTAACCAGGCAAGAAGTGAGGCAACAGAAGAAACACTTTTTTTTCACTTTCCTTCTCTTTTTCCAGAGGCAGTGTGAATATTCGTTTGTGCTCTGCCTTCCTGCTCCTTGCTTTTATTTTGAAGATTTCGGGAGTGTTTTTAAATGCAAAGGTGGTGCATTTTTCTTACTACTCCCTTTGTGTATTCTACATCCCAAAACACTTGCAGCCCCACATTTCTATTACTCTTTCCTTCTTACTTTTTAGGTGCTTAAACATTCCCCTATTCATGCCAGCTTAGTTAGAGTTTTGACCTCTCCTACCATTTCAGATGTTTTAAGGTATGTGTTTTCCTTTGCCACCTGTCATGATGCAAATGTGCATAACCAGCTGCCATTCCTAAGCATCTGCATGGTTGTCAAACATCACTCAACTCCATGGACTCACAGGACAAGTGTGCAAAGACAGTGGAAAATCTCAACTGAGGCTTGTGCCGCACACTCTTTCATACAACAGCAGAAGAACTCTTTCTTGCTCCTTACTGAGAAGCAGAAGAGAACTACAAATGCACCTCAAAACATATCCAGAATCAAGAGATCTGTCTGTTCAGCTCTGAAACCTCATGTTTTTCTGAAATCTGAAACTTTTCAGTTCACAAGAGACTTGCAACGGTGTTTAATCTTTGTGACAGACAGCACAAGAATTCAGTTGCAGCAAATACATGTAGATTTGTATTTTCTACACTTTGTCAGTTTACAGCAACAAACTTCAACATGTTTTATTGCCATGTTAGGTAAGAGACCAACACACAGTAACACTTAAATGTGAGGTGGACGCAAGACAATATAAGGTTCACAAGATTTTTGCTTCACCACCCCTCATTGCATTTATGTCTTTAAGCGTTTTGACTCATCAGCTCATCTAGAATCTGAACTCTGAGCAACTTTAAACAGTAGCTTTTAAGTCTGGCTACAGATTTCCAGATGGACTCATGTCTGGACTATATGACATGAATATGGTTTGATCTACAGTCCCTGTGCTAATTGTTAACAACATCATAGTCAGGAAAATTAAACATAGCTGTCATCATCCCACCTCAATCAGACTGTAGCTGATCAGAACACCGCTGCTCACGTCCTCACTGAAGTCTGATCTCCGTCCCCAGAATCAGATCCAAACATGGAGAAGCAGCATTCAAGTTTTTACCCAAGGGCAAACTTGCAATTGGGAGTAGTGGGAATTTTCCCGGTGGGTTGACCTGACTTTTGGGATGCAAAAATCAGTTTCCCTTTGTTTTCTGGAGGGGATTTTGCAGGTCAGTATGCAATCATTGGGACTGGTGGGTTCATCATGTAAGCTTCCACGTAAATTCCCTCTGACTAGCTGTAATCGATGTCTGTAATTATAATGTAAGCGTGGTAAAGCCTAAATTTGCCTGCCATAACTGCTGTCCCTGAATTGCATCTGCCTCCACTGTCAGCTCTCATTTCTATTTTTATCGTGCCTTCTTGTATTTCCCATGTATGCTCCTTGGAGCACCTTTGGGCTTTGCAGAGTAACATGTAGCATAAATGCAGGATGGTGGCGAATGGCGGCAAAGTGCATGGCAGAATGGAGAGCAGCCAGATGAAGTTTCCAGGGTAAATCTGTCTTTACTCACCCTGTTAGTTTAGGTGGATGTCCATATTTTGGTAGGCTTACAGTTGTCCCACACAAGTAGTCACAATTTAGAGACATGGCGTGAACCACACTGAACATCAACCATAGGAAGTTGTGCCATGACATCAGAAAGAAAATTATAGACAAGCATGTTAAACGTTATTAGATAATCTCAGAGCAATTTGATGCTCTTGTGGCAAAAATTGCACATATTATTCAGAAGTTTAATATCCACTGGATGGTTCATTCCTTCCCTGGTCGTGGCAAATTGAAGAGAAGGATAATACAAATGGCAACCAACCTGGCAACAACTGTCAAAGAAATTACTAATAAAACAGGTCTGGACAAAAATGATGGTACCTGCAACTTAATACTTTGTTATGCCAACGTTTAAGGCAATCTCTTCCACCACATGGTTTGAAGACAACTGGTTGTACTGGATTTTATTTCTGAGTATCTCAGTAAAAAGAATGTATTAGATGCACCATAATTAAGCACTACTTTGCTTTGACCTATCACTTTATAAAAATCATTGAGGTTAGATGCAACATGAAAAAAAAACGAGTGGAAAATCAAAAGGGCATTCCGGCTTTGCACAACTCTGTGTTGAGCACAGAGTGGGATTTTTCAAACTCTGTTCTTATCTTCTTCTGTACACATTTGTGTCTCCCTTCGTAGGGTGTCCGAGGTGTTCCTGCTGGAGTGTGATTTAATAATTACAAAAACATTGCAGAGGAAGAAAGAGAGTCCTTGTGGCTACTCACAAGATCCTCTGGCAACTTTTCTTTTTATCACTGATTTTACTTCCTCTGCGCACCCATGTCTGTGATGCTACTCTTTACTTTTCTGTTATGTTGTAGCTAACAGTTGTCCTGTCAAAGGAAGAGACTATAAGAGCGCTAAAAGTGGACCAGTTTTGCTTCCAGGACAGTCTAAATCGGCCTTGAGGTAAAGTTGAAGAGAGAAAAAGAAGATAACACACAAGGATTGCAGATTGTGGTGACGTAGGCAGGAATTTTTTTTTTACCAAGGCTGCTTTTGGTATTGCCACCATAAAATGCATCAATTACTGGATGATTGAGAGCAATTTGACGACGTGTTGCCATTCAGCAGAATGGAGGGGAAAGTAATGGATAAACAGTGATTATGCAGAGCCCTCCAGACTGAGAATGTTCAAATTTAGAGAGTGACAGCGGGACAACAACAGCTGTATTACTGCCTGTCATTTATGCAATATGTATGTCATAGCCGAATGTCTCCAATTGCAGGGTGCTTCAGAGACACTCTCATACAGAGAATTGTGAAAGTGATAGATACGGTTTTTGCTCTGCTTTCATTCACTATTTGTTTCTCGGCTGTTTAAACTATTTTTACCTAAACTGCTTTATATTACATGTGTCCAGAATTTTTTAAAATCTCAGACATCTGCTCATAATTATGAAAGTAATGGCATTTATCTGCCGGAAGTCAAACCTACACCTTCCCGCTACCGTCTCCCTGTGTTTTCTGTCTTTGTCTGTCCCCTTGGTCTAACCCACCTCTGCCTTGGCGGTTAAGCCTGCTAAGTGATAGGCTGTGGCTTGGGTTCCTTCATTCAAAAGACACATCATTAGGGAGCTGAAAAGTGCAGCTTCTGCCCCCAGGGGAGGGATGACAGTCCGTCACTGCCTTGGGGCTTCCCTTACTGTGGGTCATAGATATCAAAGATGGTGCTGGGGAATTTGAATAGAGTCAGATGAAACACTCATAAAGCTTTTTTTTTTCCTGTCTCAGATTTAATTATGATTTTAAAGGAGATAAAAAGGAGGTCAGAGTTAATGGAGAGAAACTGATCATTATTTGACAGTCTTTTTTCCTTTTATTTTGGAATATACGGAAGTAAACCTCAATTTACCTATGAACAAGTTTTTTTTGTTTGTTTTTGTCGTTAAACTCCCTGGAGGTAGGGGGCATTGCTCAGGAGTAGTGATGGAAATAATGCCGTTAAAATAAAAATGTTTTACTAAAACGATTGTTGACAAAGATGCAAACTTGATAGCATGCGCAAATCTCCGCCAGGCGAAACTAGGATTGCATCAGCAAAACGTGCAGCATGGCAGGCGCAATCCATTTAGCGTGTTTCTGATCATCAGAAAGTGCAAAATATTGGGAGGAGGACTGGCAAACATAATGACTTACCACCTGCAATCAGATTTACTAAACCTGAACCAGATTGCAGATGTTTTTGTGTCTGCATTTGGTACGTTTGAAAGGCAAGTGCAAACTGGCACACAAAAATGTCACCCTGTGGTGAGAACGGGGCATTTACAATGACAGAGGACTTTGCTTGTCAAACCTTTCATTCGGTAATGTCTTAAATCACTCCTATTTTTTGTTGGCAACTCAGTTTCTTCCAGATGTCACACATAATAGAACAAAACAAAACAAAACAAAACAAAAAAAAAACTACAATAAAAACATAACTATATATGAATGCAAACAGTTTGCCCAGTCCTCTAACCCGCGCTTCAAATTCCTTCTGTCATACATTTTGGCAATTCAATTTCGAGAAAATAAATAAATAAATAAATAATTCCAGGAGACATAATAGCAACGGAGCATCACATATTGTCATTAGAAATTGATATTTCTTCAGTGCCGGGGCCATAACAGGGCCAGGACCAGTGCTACAGGGGCACCGGCCCCTTGCTGGCCCCATGATTAAAAAGTTCACTGCAGCAGAAGAAGGAATTCACTTGAGCAATTTTCCTGATGCTTAGCTGATTAGAATATTCAGATTCATTCTGTCAGACAGGTTATTAGCAGGAGCTAAAAGAACACAGCTCGTCTTGTTTTTATTTTATTTTTCTGCTCCTTAAAAGGACCGAGTGATGTTGGCAGTGTCTCCTTGTAAACATTAGTCAGGATGCCGACCTCCACAGTGTAATACAGCTTTACACACACAGTACTTTAGAAGAGTAGACAGTGCTCCCCTGGTACTGTGTTAGCCCAGCAGTAAACCCTGAGATCTGACAGGAGAGTTTAACCTGTAATTTTACACAACTGTGTCACACTAGTCGGGAGCAGGTTTGTTCACTGATTGCATGTTGCCTCTGCCTCTTTCGCGCCGATATTAAAACCCCCCCGACAATAGATTCATCTCGGGGTTTTCTGTGCGTTTTGCGCATCATTTGCAAATCTATTAATCGTGGATAGAGAAACAGTTAAAATGCGTTCAGATCACAGTGAAAGTAGATTTCTCTAAAATGTCCTGTAACGCCCCGTGTATCCGTCAGAAGCTGCCGATTGGTGGTAAAACAGCAAATGCCCTCGTTTAACGTGCAACAATTCTTTCTGTGGCATTGTGCCTTCTCCTGTTGTCTCGCCTCTCTTATTAACATGCACTTAAATTCCCTTTGTTCTCTCAAGTGCTCATTAAAGAATTCACTGCCTTCTGATGTCTATAGTTTTACATAATTAGAACCCAAGAGGGTTCCACATGTGCACTAAAGTTCTCCATTTGTTTTTACTCTGCATTAGAGGAGCAATTTGTTTAATTTCTCTGGAGTTTAACCTTGCTGACTGTGATGGAAATGCACCTGCAAATCTTGCATTCAGTCAGTTTACCAGTGAGAAAACACTGCTTGTGACTGGCTTTCTTTTCTTTTTTTTAACAGTGTCAGACATCACAGTGTGTGTATTATTCAGCCCATCATGTAGAGTAATATTTAATAAATTAGAATATTATTGAAAAGTTAATAGATGAGATTAGATTAGATCAAATTAAATTAAAAATGAGATGAAAATACATGGAATGGGCTAAAATATATTGAAATTAAAGTGTAAAATGTATCAAAAATATAAAAATTAAAACTCAGACAAAAGATTAGATAAAATGAGATTAAATAAGATCAAATGAAATGCATAAAAGTCAGATTTTGTGATCTCAGAAAGGCTGAAATAAAGAAGACTAGAACAGATGAGATGACAAATTTAAATAAAATGCAATTAGATCATTAGAAAATAAATAGTTATTAATGTCCCAGTGGCGCATGTGATTTGGAAAAGATTAAATTAGATTAGATGAGAAAAAGTGTTTAAAGTAATTAAATGAGATGAGATGGATGGATGAGAAAAGGAAACACTTTATTAGATCAAATGATGTGAGATTAAATACATATGTTGAAATAATGACATGGGTTTGCATAATATTTGAATTGCTTAAATACATTTAGGTCAGATTAGACAATAAGAGATGTGATGATACAAAGCAAACTTTGAAATGAGATGAGAACAGATTTGATGAAATTACAGTAGAAGGAACGGATACGAGATCGACTCTCAGTTCAAGAGTTTTTGAATCAAAACACTAAAACAATGAAAGAATCAGCAAAAACAGAGGTTTGTGATAGGAAGCACTTTACATATATGTGAATAATATATATTTTTTTTACATGTGAAGCAAAAGCCCTGAGAATGTGAGGTTACTGCTGATCAGCTACTCTCTAAGGAAATACATGCAATACAATAAAAAGGTTTATTAGTTATCTATGTTTTTTTTTTAAGTAAGAGAATGCATCTTGAATAACAACGTCAAGACTTCTAGCTTTAATTCTATGTTTTACCTGCATTTTTTTTGCCAATATTATGCATTGCAGTGCACACCTGGATTAAGATGGAGTCTACATAGTGCTTACCGTCGATGTGCACAGAGAAGAACAGAAGAAAACAGAGAAGTTCTGCAGTTATGTCCCACAAGACAAACATTTCTGAAGCTAGCAATTTGCAGAATGCTTCCTCAGTCAGTCTCCCTGTTGCTCTCTCCGTCTCTTTCTTGTCCGCCAGGATGAATGAAAGGAGACATTTGGCAGTGTTTGTCATACCATAACTGAGGCCAACTTGAGTGGCAAGGGCAGAGGATTTATTTAAAGCCATGCTTAACAATCTGTTTTTGTCTGTCGAGATTCTTTTTGCCAAACATTCAAATGCCTGACATTACTTATCTTCCCGCTATTAATGCTACATGTTTGCCCGTGTGATTGGATGTTGCCGCAGTTGTGCACACAAAAACTAACTTTCGTCCACGTATGTCTTGAGATAGATATGTGTGTGTGCGTGTGTGATTTGGAGGGGTTCAAGCTAAGTAAAACGTTATAAAAATATTAGGAGGGGCGGCCTTGATGTGATGTTCCAAAGTGAGTGGCCCACTGAGGAACACAATAAAGCACAAATGACAGGAACAGATGGCCCTCTTTATTGTCCGCTGAAATGCAAATGCTGACTATCTTTGCTTGGTGGGAGGGACCATTATATATTTATTTTCTCCCTCATGTCCCCCCTTCACTGGTTATAGCACTTGTGGCTGATCCCTACCAATATTTAAGAATAAAAAGGTAAAGTAAAGTCCCTGGCGTCAGATGCTTATTATTCAATGCTTGAGATCAATCTGGCAGTGATCCAGAACAAAGGTGTTTCTTCTTTGTGTTGCCCAGAAATTGTCATTTGCAGATTTAACAGATAAGAGCCATGTTGCACACATAATCATTTACTAATTTACTAAGTTATGTACACATAATACTTTCCCTCAATTTTTCTAAACCTCAGCTGAGTATCAAATTTACTTAACCTGAGTAACTGCAGAGATGCAAAACTACAGTGCCACATCTCACAAGGCAAGTATTTATCAAACAATAACTGACAGAGTCAGTTATTTTTGACTATTATTTCATAATAATCAGCTGGTGCTCTAATTACTAACTTTGTTAATAATTGCCTTTGACACTGATTATTAGCCATTTACAGCCAAACTAAGAATATTCTTGTACAATAATGCTTACTAAGCCCATGGGTCATAGTGTGTAGGGAAGCAGCTACTTTGTTTGGTAATATTCTGAAAAATATCAATCAAAAATGATAAGACTAAAAAAACAGCAGTTGCAAAACAGAATGTAAACTGAAGCAAGGGCATCGAGCAAAAGCTGTAAAGTATCATCAGCATTTATACAATATGGTAGAAAAAATAAAAAATAAAAAATAAAAAAAGATGAGCAAAAGATGAAAAATTCAAAATAATAAGACACAGCTTCAGGGTGTACATTTGTAGATATAAAACAATGACATATTGCATCCAATTTGTTTCTGTTGGGGTTTTCTTTGTCTCTTTTAGTCTGGGTGTTTCTATCCTTCATGAAGAATCGGGATGCCTTTAGCAGGTTTGTGCATTTCAGCCAGTTATTACTCGTATTACTGTTTGTATTATTGCAATATCCACTAGAAACAAACAAGATTGATATTATTATTGAAGTACTTTGTCAAGCTTGGACATAATAGGGAGGGGGGAGTTTTGGGTTTTAACCCAAAGGAAAAACATGGACTTCTATAGACATTTGTTAGACAGAGTGAACTCCAATGTCCAATGCTTTGGACTTTGCCTTGGTATAGTGAACATACAGTATTAATATCTAAATGAAGCACTAATGAGAAAAAAATATATACAAGCAGTTTATAATAGGATTAGAAGGATTACTGGTTTAAGCATTTCATTACAGGGTCTTTAGCAAAGATACCTTCCATTTAGTAGAATAGAAGACTGTATGTGAATGTTCAGCTATGAAAAATATTGACCTACATTCTGACAGTTTATATTGCATTCCAACAATACTCCTCTTTATCCCAAAGACATTTCTCTTCAACTCATGTGTTTAACAGGACAGCCCATCTCACTCCTCTTCCATCTGTTATCATTCGCCAGTTTTCCCTCTCTCATCTCACATTGGCCTCTCTCTCTCTCTTTTGTTTCTTCTCCTCTCCTAACCCCCCCGCTCTCGATCTTCACTCCACAACCGCAACTCAGTGGCAGCGGCTGGTTTTTGCTGGTTCACTGCTCCTCTTGCTGATAATTCCCCTGTATTAACTGGCTGGAGTTATTACCCGTTATATGAGAAGTCTATGTTGAGGGCATTTTATGAGATCCTGGTCCCTGTGGATAAGATGATGGAGTTGGTGAGCGCTGTCATCCCCCAGCCGTATAATGGCATCAGTTGGGAAATACACAATGCCATGGATTATTGATAGAGCCATATCTGCACTTCTGCTGACAAACTCCTGGCCCGGGTTGAAGGGGGCACACAATCCCGAACAATATCTCTGCTAATATGGCCACCTCCACGCAGTTACACCTCTGCTCTCTTTGGGGTGCTTTGGTTTCTGTCCCCGGTGGCTACCGCTCAAGCCTTCGCAATGCTTCAAAGGAGAAGGTGAAGATTTACTTTGACAGTCGGATCTCCTCCAGTGTCTTACACCGAGATACAATCATAGGCTCGTCGTAAACAGGCTACTTTGCTTTTTCTGCCACTCCTTTACACTAAAAATACAACCACGTGTCATGACAAAACCAAAAGAAACCTTAAAAGATGCACCACGAAGAGATTCTTTTTTTTATTTTTTTTATCCAACATATGGTGTAAACCTGAAGGATGTAACAACATGGCACCAGAAAAAAAAGAAGCTCCTCTCATTAGCAGTCTACTACCCATCATAATAAGTTGCAAAGAAAGAATGTAAACAATCTTGCTCTCCGTTTAAATAGAGTAATTCTCCTGGCTCTCATTACATGCCTCCTCCCTCTCTATTCCTCAATCTGTCTGATGTGCTGCACTGGGACCCGACGGTGTTTAATCGGCGCGAGGACCACAGGCTGCATTCACAGTTACGGCCTTGATTTTCTATCCCAGTTGCAACCATTACGCTCAGTCATGAGGGGCAGCCGGTTGTGAGCAAAAAAAAAAAAACAAAAAACCACGACGGATCAAAAGCAAGCAGTTGACGTGGCAACAGAAGGACACTGTGGGTCCGATTACAAAAAAACACCCAAAAAACAGGCATCCTTCTTGTCTGGAGCCGGATCAAAGGCTAATGTGTTTGCACAAGGAAAAGCCAGCATTTTTTTTAATACTTCCTGAAACTTTATTTGTTTCCAGAAATTGTGCGTAAACGGCAGGGGCAAGTGTCTCGTTGAGAACGGCTCATCTCGAGGAGCGAGGCTCGATAGCCACGTTGCGTTTCAGACGAATATGAAATTACAATCACATTGAGGGAAATCAAAGTCTTGTTCTGCTGCAGTCCTCTGGGCAGCATTGTGCAGTATTGCTTTGGAAACAGGCCTAATTGGTATGTGTGGGCCAAACTCACCCCACCGCCTGAAACTAGCTGGCTTCATGTTCACAACAATTGGATTTGGAATAGCTGCCCTAGATTGTTTGTGTTTTGCAGTGTGTGTGTGTGTGTGTATGCGTGCAAGCGCGCGCGTGTGTGTGTGTGTAAAATATCAAGAGTGCAAAGCTAATCCCAGTCTCTCCTCTGCCTATCATATTAGAATGCATGACTCTTGTAATTGCTTTAAGTCCATTGTTGTGAATAGTGTCAACCATGTATTTTTAAAAAGCAGTGGGCGGCCGTGGTCTCCTGAAGAAAAATGGAGAGATTTGAATGGAACAATTAGTGGCAGCCTCCATCTGACAAATCATATTTCTGCCTTTCAGCTCCATGTATGGCCTGGCAGTGCACCAGAACGTAGAAAAAAAGTGGAACATTAAGTCACCTATAATTTGCTTAGCCACGGTCGGAATGGGAAATAGACACATGACAGCTTAGTGATTCATCTAGTCTTTTCACCCTCTCTGCCTCCTGAACGATGATTGGCTCTGGCACAAGGCTTGCCTTCACTGGGCAACCTCAGCATGCAGGTTCCCGAGTTAAAACTTGTTTCTTTTTCATCGTGCTCAAGTATAATGCTTATATATCAGAATATATTATGGATGCAAGGACTCCCCCCCACCCCCCTCTTCTCTTTGTCTGCATTCTGTAGCCTCAACAAAACCTTGCCACAAGGGGGACATGCTGGATAAAGACCTCCCCTGCTTGCCACTCACCTCTCATCTGAGGCTTTCAGTGCACAACTTGTAAATAATTATGAAAGCATATTAACACTTATTCTGTTGCTCAGCAAAACCCTAAGCACTGTCGGTAATGTGCATTGTGTGTGCACTATGCTCACCTCCAACATGGAGGTTCGCAGGAATTAGCTTGCGCCAGTAAGTTTTCCCTCCCAAACGCACCGTGGTGCAATATAAGAAGGGGGAGAATGTGATTACAAACACTAAGTTATTGCCTCGGGCGCAATTAAAACTTTGCAGACGAGCATTGCTGTGATTGCAAACTGAATCAGGTATGGTGTTGGTGGGGCGTGTTGTCTGTTAATTGGTTAATTACAGAGCGGCAGAGGCCTGATGTACAAGTATTAACTGGGAAATCTGCTCCACATTTTCTGTCGGTCCCATGTGGAACTCAGTCACTGGGGCAGCCCGTTGACTAAAAATAAGCTCATCAGCAATTTGGTGCTGTGTGGGCTGATTCTCATCAGCAATGGAGGAGCTCTCACAAATGGGCCACTTGCTGCTCAACACGCACCGCTATTCATCAAAACAAGCATTTTAATAGATTGCTGTTGCCATAGAAGCGATTAGAATTTGAAAATAAAGAAGGTCCATGCAATTAAGTACAATGTCTTGCACAACCACTCTGTTACATTCCATTAGATATGCATTAGCCTTTCCTTTGTTGGTTACGTTACCATATATTTTACTGGGATTCTATGTGAAAGGCCGGTACAAAACAAAAAAAAAAAAACATGCAAAGTTGGGAAATGGAAGGAAATTTTTGAAAATTGAGATCCGAGTAATTATTTCAAGGAATTCAGTTTATTGGTTATCGAGTTGCTCTCTGCAAGATAGGGAACGAGTCTGGTTAACCACGGGGGCCGTGAAGTGCACAACATCAGTGACTTAACACCATGACTTGCAGGTGTATTGCTTCATGCAACATGTTTCCGACAAAGTCAGAGGAGAAAACAGCCCAGAGCGCAGACCCACCACAGCTTGGAACAGCTTGAACAGGAACACGCATTGACACAGAAGCATACATAAATGCATATTCACACGCGTGCACCTCATACCTCAGAGGGAATGCTGGGATTTCTTAGTCAATGCCCCCACCGATTCAAAGCTTACAGGTCTTACTCAGAGCCAGTGCTCACTGTTGCTTGAGTAAATCAGAAGTGTTTTCTGACTGCAACTGCATTTGGCTTTGATTAAAGCGATGCCACGGGCTAGAAGCTGTCCACATCCCTTTATGAACATGCTTTTCTGACCTTTCTGTTCAAGCAAGTCTCCTTAAGACTGAGGACTTGACACAATATGACATGTTGCCAGGTCAGTAAACATGGTGTTGCTGTAGATGAAGCAGCAAAAGGCAGAAAACAAATTGGATATTTGGTGTGCGCATGATCTCTGTTCATGTCTAGACGGTGCTTTTAATTAATACGTGAACGTGCATGACGTTATTGTTTCACTTTAATCACAGGACACTGCTAGCCGACTAAAAATCCCTCCTCCCAAATCTGTCTCTCTGATCCCGGAGGCGTTGATTTGATTTTATTGTAAGCCGTGATGATTTCTAATTTTCAGGTGACTCAAACCTATAATTTATATTTTTGTTGACAAATTCTTTGAAAATAGCTATGTAATTAATCTGTTTTTAAAAAGCATGTCAACTACGTCAAAGTCATTTCTGGCGCATATTTGTGCAACATTTAAACACAAACAAGACATGTTGCCTTTGTAGAGATAGAAATATTGGCAGTCATCACAGAAGCACTTAATGTTTTTCCTTTGATCTTTGAGCCAACAAGATTTAACCGTGGATTCCTCCCTCTTCCCGTCAGGTGTTTTTCCATTAGCTTAACATAATAAACCTAAAAATGGGACATTGGAAAAAAGAACCAAATTGTTCTACACTCGTGTGCATGTCCAGCATATTTCATCTGCATGTAAATGTGAGGTCCTTGTTTTCATCAGCACCGCTTGACAGGAGAATGGACAGGGTCGTCAAAATGCCATTTTCATTACCTTGCATTTCAGTTCTGACATACAAAGGCTCCAAGCAAAAACCCACTGAATACCTTGTTAAAATGCAAGGTTTTTGTGATGTTAAAAATGATTAAAACATAAAACCTTACAAATTCTGAGATCTTTTATCTGTACAACTCAACTGAAAAAAACAAGCAAATCAATTAGGGAGAAAATGTAAAAAGAATTAAAAATATACTTGTTGCGTGAATGTGCATTAATTTTACCCATTTATTCATGTTCACCATTCAGTTTTCTCAAACTTGCACCCACTTTCAAATATATTGAAACTAACACACCCTAAAGTTCCCCTAGTTTTTCTAACTTTCAACATCGATATCCTTTGCTCCAAACCAGAACAAAAGCTTTTTCTTCCAAGTGTGCACCGTTTAAAATCTCCAAAGCCCTCCTGGAAAATGTACAGAAATGAAGGTAACATTTTCAATTCATGAGAACAAGTCCAAAAGCTGTGATTGAAGCAAACGCCATACTGAATGTCATCTTTTATCTTCCAACATTTTTGTACTGATGCATTCTAACGCTACATAAAATTATCCTTCCACCTGCTAGCTGGTTCAATAAAGACCAGGGACTGAGAATGAGTTGTATTTATACTGGGGAGGCTGATTACTGAACAAGAAACAGATGGCTGATTAGAAACGGGTTGCAGGTGTGAGAAGATAGAGAGAGAGGCAGAGAGAGAGAGAGAGAGAGGAAGTGGCACAGGGGGCGAGGGAGAGGACACAAGAAACTAAGATGTAAATCGAACACTAAAGAATAACAAGACCTAAGACACGTAATTAAACTGCAGTAACAAAGAATAGCTAGACACAAGAAATAAACATAATAATAAACTAGAATCACCAAAGGACAGAATAAAAATAAAACAGAAACAAGACAAATGTAACCAGAGTCTAAGGAACACAGAATAATAAAACCTGAAAAAGAACTCAGAAGTTAACATTCTGATCCCTTTCAAACAAGAAGTTTTTTAATTCATGACTTGATTTTAGACACAAACATTGACTGCATGTTTTTTTTTTTTTTTTTGACAAAACTGGGCTTCACATAAATGGTCCTGGTGCTTTACTTTAAGCTTCATCTCCAAACTACATTTTTTACATTGTCAATCAGACGAGGAGTAAAAGGAGGAGTCAAAGGAACTGTTCTCTTCGATAAGCTTGGTTTGAATGGCATTTCTCTTGATTGTGCTATAAAACAAGTGTTGAAGTGCATTACACATCTCAATGCAACATACAAGTAATTAGAAAGAATAAATCCTTACTTTTTAACGAGCAATGGACCGGCCCCGGGTTTTTGTCAGACTCTCTCTGTGGCAGAAAACTTCATAGTTCTCCAGTACAGCAGCTGTAGGTCATTGTACCAGATTAATTTTCTTTCATATATTTTTACTTGTATCAACCAGCAGGAATTTTATTTGATGAAATAAGCTATGACAAAGCTGTGTGGCAATGATGGAAAGGTATGAACATTGTTGAAATGTTGATCACATATTCAATAATAACACTGCCCATATTTTCTAAAATAAAGAAAAACTATTAAACTTGTGGATTTTTTTTTTTTACTTAAAGGTAATGGAAGGTATTATTTTCTTTCTCAAATGTTAATAAAAAGGCAAGAAAAACCACTACCCACTCAGCACAGCAGTCAGATACACTTTATCAAGCTGGTGAAGGTAACAGTCTATTCAATTGAAAAAAAAAAAA
>NW_015117090.1:5504-23119 GCF_001443285.1 Poecilia latipinna | reverse complement strand
TTTCTGTTCTGTATTTGTGTTTTATGTGAGATAATATTCAGAAAATCAATAAAAATTTGAATTACAAAAAAACAAATTATGCAATCAAATGTAACGACAGAGTAATAATTTGTTTTCTACAGTTTAAACATATTCACAAGATGTTTTTTGTTTGCCAGAACCACCAGGAAGTTAACTTGAGGCGTGAACTTACATAAACATCAGAAAATAAGAACTGAATCAGCAGCTAGATCATAAAATTCAACAGTAGGATAAAGCAGCATAAAGTTTCTGAGTACAGAAAATGTTTATTACTTTTCATGTGTTTTCATTTCTGACACTGAAAGGCCACTTTATGAAATAAATTAATCCTCTCATTCAGTCTCATCCTTGCATCTTAAAACAGCAGCAGCTATGCAAGAAGACCTCTTACTCCACATTGTTTGTTTTATTTTCTTTCTAATAGGAGTTTCTTAATACAAGAGTTAATTTATCTCTGTAATAAATTACATGTAGACGGGTAACACTGGGCTAATTTCCTGGATAAGGTGCAGGTCTGCTTGGTCTCTATGTTAATGATGGTATTTCTATAATGTCTCCTTCTCACTGGATAAATCTGCATATAAATCTTTGCCTTATGAGACTTTACTATATATAATCCATCCATCATCTCTACCTCATTATCCTCCCAGCGTGGAACATCTGAAAAGTATTAACAGGTAGATATTTAAATATGTTGTGTTTAATTTGCTTTTTGGTTTTCTAAAGCACACTTTGACATTTAGGTCATTTTTAAAATCTTTTACAAGAGATTTATTTAGTATGATGGTGAATTATGACCATTGTAGATGGAAAAAATCAAGAGAAAATTAAGTTTCCACTAAAAAACTCAAACATTTAGATTCAGCTGAGAAGTTTTCCATAAAAACATAAAAACTTCTGAATTTAAAAATGTTAAAGTTTTGGAAAATCTCTGTGTTTCAAATGTCAAAAATGTCCAACCTTTAAAACTCAAGCAAAAAAAAAAAATCTGGAATTTTTTTTTTTTTTTTTTAGATATTTCAGGGTTTTTTTCTAGCTAATTCTTGACTTTTCAAACTCGTTTTTTTTTTCTACACAATTTCCATAATTAATCTCAAAATGTCCTAGAAAATTTTGAGGTTTTTGGCAGAAATGTACTCCTTTTTTTCTGTCTACAATGGCCCAAATATGCCCTTGTAATTTACATTTAAGGGACTTTTGTAAATTTTCAGTTTCAAAGGGGAAAAATTTGGGACTTATGAAATTCAGAAATGTCCTTGTTTTTTCTGGAAAATGTCTGTAATTAATCTCAACATTTCTAACTTTTTTCTAGAACATTTTATACTGTTTAAACTCAAAATTCCTTGTTTTTTCCAGAAATTTTTAGTTTTTTGGTGGATATTTACTCACTTTTTTTCTGATAGTAATCTGGAAATTAATATTTAAAAAAGAGAAAAAAATAAGGTATGTTCTAGCTAATTTTAGACTTTTGAAACTCAATTTTTTTCTAACGAATTAAAGTTATTTATGGCAGACATGAGCTCCATTTTTTCTATGTAGAATGGGCCTAATATGCCATTATAATTTAGTTTAAATCCTTTTAGAAAGTTTGTAAATTTCAGAAGTCAAATATTTAAAAAAAAAAATTAAACTCAGAAATTTCCATGTTTTTTCTAGAAGATTTCTCAGTATGATCTCAAAATTTCAGATTTTCTTTCTGGCAAATGTTCTACTTTTGAACCTCAGAAATGTCCTTATTTCTTCTAAAATACTTTACTTTTTTTGGTGGACATTTATGTCTTTTTTGTTATATTTTTAAATAACCCTTTTACACTAGTGTAATTTAATTTAAAGACTTTAAATGTAAATCAAATACCATGCAGAGCGTAAAGCATTCTAGAAACATTCTGCGTTTTTTAGCGAGTTTTTTTCTTCACAGAGCAATGTACAGATCTTGTATTTATATATTAGAAATGATTCCAAAAACTCTGAGCAAGAATCCTTCACAGTTAAGTGAACAATGTTCGTTTTAATGCGTCCAGATGTTGGTAACTCAGTTTCATGTAGATGCAGTTTGAGCCGCAGCGCATATGGAGTGTGCGTCTCTCCGCCGCAGCTCATCTGTAGCTGAAGGTTTTTGGAAAGCAGCAGAAGGTAACGGAGCAGCTGGAGGAGACTATTTATCAAACTTTGGCTTTTACTCATTTCTGTCTGAACGTTTAGCTAAGAGGATGTCATCCAAAGTGTTTTATAGCTTGTTTTTAGGCTCCCCCAGATGGCTGAAGAGTAAAATATTGCAGGGAACCAAGTGAGCACTTAAATTACCTAAATGCATGAAATTAAAAGAGAAAAATGACTTTTGAAATACTTTTCATAAAACACGCCTTCTTTAATGACTATGAATACTTATGTAGGAGCATTAGGGCCACTGAAAAATATAAATAATTGTGACTTTAATCTCAGAATTATGACTTTAATCTCAAAACTGACTTTTTTTTCCTCAAAACTGTGACTTTTTTTCTCAATTTTCTGAATTTTTTCCCAGTTCTGATTTAGTCTGAGAATTCTGACTTTTATCTCAAAATTCTGACATTTTCTCAGGATTCTGACTTTTGATCTCAGAAGATTAAAGTTCTAATTCTAAGAAAAACATCAGAATTTGTTTTTGTTTTTTCAGTGGTCCTAATCCTCTTCTGCACATATTAGTATGGTTGGATTACTTCTCAGAGTAATGTTGTACTTTGTGGAACATTTATCACCTTTTTGTGCTACGTGCATTTGAGACGTTCTGCAAAAAGAAAAAAAAATCCAACCAGATTTTTTCTTTTTTTTTCAGCGCGCCGCTATCCCATATTAGCTTTCTATATTCATGATGTGAATGAAGAAATATATTCATGGTGAAGCTGCTTCCCGGGAGGAAAAAAAATGTCTAAAAGGCTCTGATAACTGCTCTGGTCCATTACTGTGATGGAAATGGAAAAGATGCACTCACTCCACCAAAAGCTTTGTCATTTATGTGCATAAGGTTTATTCATTTGAACAAACTTATCATGTTGGGGGGGGTTTTCCCCCCTTGCACTTTTCATGTGCACACAGTCATTTATGGCCATTCTGACTTTAACAACTTCAGCTGTTTAAATTCATTGCAGGGGAACTTAATATTTTCACTCAATCATCCATACAGGGGCTTTTATTTCAACAGATTTGTCACATAATTGCTTCCTAGCACCACATGAGCCACGTCGATCATCCCACACTCAACATGCCCTGACATTTCTTTCCTCACAGCGTTTTGACTCGTCAAATTTTTTTACGCTCAAGGCTGGAAAAATAGATGTAAATACATAGTCAGTATAAAAGTTAACAGAGCGGTGAATGTTGTGGCTCACACTCTGCCAGAGGTGGGTCGTAACTAGTTACATTTACTCAATTACATGTACTTCAGTAACCTTTTAAGGGGGAAAAAAAATTACTTTTAGGAGCATTTTTACAACGCTGTTCTTTTTACTTTTAGGTTACTGGCGGAATTCTGCTGGGGTTGCTAGGTAACGGGTGGAATTCTGCCGGGGTTGCTAGGTAACGGACAGTTCCTGCTCAATTACAGAGTTGGTTAGGGACTAGTTACATTTACTCAATTACATTTACTTGATTAACTTTTTGGAAAAAATTTACTTTTAGGAGTATTTTTACCTCGCTGTACTTTTTACGTGAGTCATTTTATTAATGAAGTATTTCTACTCTTACTTGAGTAAAAATTCTGGATTTTCTACCCACTGAATGAAAAACTAACATGTTTTAACCAAAAATTCACCAGACACAGACACACACCTGCAGTTTTTGTTAAATTTTATAAGGTTTTTATTGAAAGAAACTGATTTGGAAACATCGTCTTTTGCTTGAATTTGTTATTTTTTGCTGTTTATATGAATTATTGTCATTTTGGTCTTTAAAACACCAAATTCTCCTCTTAAATGTATATTTTGGTCCATCTAGTGATGTAATTTTTAAATATTAAATGATTGATAATTTGATCAGTTACTCAGTGTTTGAGTAGACATTTTACCAAATACTTTTTTACTCTTAAGTAATTTCTTGGATGGATATTTTTTACTTGAAAAAAAATATATGAAAGAAGTTCTACTCCTACTTGAGTACGATTTTTGGTTACTTTGTCACCTCTAGAATCTGCATAAATGTTCAATAATCTGCAGCAGATGATGCCTCAATACAGGAGTTAATGCTCTGAATATGGCCTTAAGTGAAGCAATATAATCTGATTAAAACATTCAAGTGGTTCATAGCGAGGCTACCTCATCAGTCTCATAATTGCATTAACATCAAAGAGTCAGAGCACATATGGAAATGTACAGATTCCTTTGGTTCACCTGGGTACCTTAAAACGCCGAGCTTTACCTCCCACAGACATGCTCCACCTCAGGCGAGTCATTATGCAACAGAAAGTGGACCCGCTTTCCCAGGCAAAGTGTGCTTATATGTGCCGTTTGCACTCTAATTCAAAGCCGCACAGATTGTGAGAGAAAGACAAGGCCACTTAAAGACCCTTTCGACCTCTTCTGACAGCATTCTGTTTTCTCTCAATTACTGGGAGCCGTCACCAGAGGCTACAGTGACCCCACTCAAACCTGCAAAGGAAAACCAAAAACAAGAATCCTTGAAAAGAAAAGAAAAAACCTTTTTGGCATATTGCAAATTATGGTTCTCTTTCTTTTTTTTATGTACACATTTTCTCTTTTTATAAAGCCAGACAAAAAAGAAAAAGGTCAAATTTAGCTCCACATAGTTTCAGCTCTTCAGTTCTTTTATGATGTTATGTAAAATCAACTTTTTTTTTAACTTTATGTGATGTTATAAGGTTATTGGGAAAAAAAACATGCCTGACTAGCAGCAGCACCAATTAGCAAAAACTTTGCGAAACATAGAGTTGCACTCAGGAAAAAAAAAAAACATTTGTTTTCTTTAAAAAGAGCGCCATGTTTGATGCATTTATGCTTCGATTATGTCTTCATAATTCAAATTAAAACAAATACCCCAGAGCATGTCTGAACTATGAAGGCAATCCAAGGCTGTCTAACCAAACCGATGGTGATATTCTTGATTACGTTCTGTCTACAATGGTACAACTTCAGTTTTCTGAGGTCTATATGAGACATTTACTCATTTATTTCAGCCACTTTTCCTGGGACCTGATATTTGACTGCTTCAGGGCCTCTCTGGTGTTTTTTATTATTTTTTAAGTGTGTGAGCATGCGCGTGTTCAGCTCTTTAATTTTAAGAGAATGTGAGAGAAGCTGACGTTGTAAACTTGGCCGTTGTTTCTACCAGACGCGGCTGTAATTGTTTATAGTTTGCCAGCATCTGCTCCAATACATCACATACATTTTTCTCATCAGTGTGTGAAGCCGGTTTGTTCTTTGCTTTGAGGGCATTGTGGTGCTTGGAAGCAGATTTTTATGCAGCTCGTTTGTTTCCTGATTATCAGATGTAATTTCATCAAAGCTGAAATATGCTCCTTTCAGAGGCAACCTTTCTGGTGCAACATGTGTGATCTTTGGGGCATTTTACAGAGTTAAGGCTTCGACAATGGCATTTGATTTTTTTTTTCCTTTGATTCAAAGCGCTGTAGCCTAAAGCTAGTTACTGCTTTTATTTTAGATAACCACAACAGAAATAACATTTAATTATCTCTCTAAATTACAGCTAAATGTGACAACTTACTAAGTACATGATGAAAAAATATGATTTTAGTCAAAGAGCTGCATTGTGTGTTTATGGTTTAGAAAGCTTGTTTCCTATAACAAAAGTCCAGATGAAGACTATTTTGTGCCCTGGTTACAGATCCAATCCTCAATGTTTTTATTGGCGCTTACATTGGATTAGGTCTTCATAATATCTCATATTTCAAAATATTCAACAGATAATGAGAAAAAAACAGATAAAATGCTTGTGAGAATGCATAAAACACTCTAATTTAATCAAATGATATATGAGACAATTTTTTAAAATCACATTCAGCTGACAGAGCAAAGAAAAAGGAGTGTTGCCATCATTTAATAAAACCTTTTTCTTTTATTTTATCACGTGATGAAAAACATGGCCAGGCAATTTCCTTGAACAGGTTAGGATAGCTCTACGGCCTAAATAAAACATGTTTACTAAATTTTACTAAGATTTCAATCTGATCAGCTTCTTTCACAATGAGCTGTTTTAAGGTGTCGTGTCACTTTAAATCCACATAAACTGCTGCTGGCCACACCCCCAACTCAATATTTACACATGAAAATGGCTGCAAACAAATGCGCAACCATACAACTGAACATACTAGAAAATCATTAGTAGAGCGTAAGTCAACAACAAGACACTCTTCTTCTCCGGCAGCACATACAGCGGTAAAGACAGCTGACCAAACGAGCTGGAGCTCCACTTTGGTTGCTAGGTAACTGGCGGAACTCTGCTGGGGTTGCTAGGTAACGGGGCAGTGCCTGCTGATTTGTGACGTTACATTTAGAAACGGCTCATTTCCTTGACACCAAAAAACTTTAACCTATTGCCAAAAATCATCAGGGTGTTTTTTTAGTGCTTGGTTTGCTTTTGAAGCTGTAGAAACCCAAATGAAATCATAAAAAAAAACATGCAAAATGTAATTGTTGCCTATTAAGTCCCTTTAAATCTTTGCGTTAACCCCTTCATCCTGAAGTTTTATTTTTTCCATTTTTTTAACTTTTGACTCTAATACAGATAAAATGACAGCCTACGCCTCTCAAAGAGCAGCAATTCCTCAACATAGTGCTGCACGGAGAAAAACTGATGCGCCTGGGACTCCATAGGGCGCTGGTGTCAAACTCCAGTCCTGTAGGGCCGGCGTCCTGCGGCTTTTAGATGTCTCCCTGCTTCAGCACATCTGAATCAAATAAAATGGTCATTAGCAGGACGCCGTGGAACTTGGCTTCATGCTGAGGAGGTGATTCAACCATTTGATTCAGGTGTGTTGGACCAGGGATATTTCTACACCACACAACCCCTATGGAGTTTGCACCAATATTGATTATACCTGCTTTATATTTCAGTTAAATCAGAAAAGAAGGACTCCAGGCATTTGATTTTTCTGTGTTTTTTGGTTAAACTCTACTGATACTCATGATCAAATCTTACTCAACTACAAGTAAAAGTTGCTCAGTCTCATGTTTACTTAAGTTTAAAGTACAGAAGTACTTACTTAAAATAAGTATTCAAAAGTACGAATTATATTTTCAAATACCAGTACGTCGCTGTATTGTTTTCTGAGTGCTTTTACAGAAACTTGTAACTCGCTGAAACCACATAATGACTGCTAATCTTAGAAAAGCATTAGTAGAGCATCCCGCACAACCAAAAAACATCGACATGTAGAACCACTGGTACAAAAAGTCTACAACACACAAAAACTACAGCATAAAAGTGTGATTAAAAACGGAATCTTTTATCTAAAGCGTATGGGGACATTTTCACTTTTTACCAAATACTTTTGAGTAATTTATTGTATGACTACTTTTCTACTTTTTATATTTAGCTGAGTTATAATATGTTGCAGTAGTACTAGTCTTACATGAGTACAGTTTTTGGGTACTCTATCCACCTTTGCACATAGTTAGAGGATGAGCGGTGCCATACAAGTCTGTGATTGACAGCGCTAAGCCCCGCCTCCTGGCTCTGATTGGTTGTTTCTAGTTAGCACTGGGAGAAGGCAGATGAGCTAAATTTTTCACAGATTCTGTCTCATAAAATAGCGACAGTCTCAACAAATATGTAAAAATATATATATTTTTAATAAAAGTTTCTGCAGCTTTAATCTTCTAATCCGACGTTTCCCGTTTGGTGAACCATTCTCTAATATTATTTCATGTTTTGTAACCGGTCTTTTATTCTTGTAATCACACAGTTGCGCACATCAGCATCTTTTCTCATTTGCAGAAACCTAAAATGGCAGAAGAAATAATTTCTTTGGCAATTGCAACCATTGAGGAGAAGTCTTCCAACCAGTTGGGGGGTAAATTGCAACATGAATGAAGCTTCAGCCGCTCCATTCAAAAAGCTTCGAATATCCTCTGTGATGTGTCACTTCCTAAATTGTGTTACATTTTCTGTATATTAGATTTAATTTGCATCAGTGCTTTTATTGTTTAACTCTTAATTCCTTTTCGAACACATCTGGGATCGAAGCAAAACGCTTCAACAAACAAGAGAAATGCCGCCTCATCTCATTATATCAAACCAACTGGGAGCATAACTGTCTCACTAAATTACATCTCTGCAGAAATGACACAATAAAGTCCCTAAAGAAATAGTAATAATAAAAAAGAAATTATCCCTGTATCAGTGGAGGAGAGAATCAGTTTGCACAATGCTTTATTGCAACAAACCATGAAGCAAGATGATATCCAAGCTCAAAGAAAATCAATTTTGGTTGAAAAATATAGAAGTGAAGGACACTTTCTTTCCCTCGTGCTTTCTGTTTCAATCTCTTCTCCTGCCACAGAGTCTGACTCATTTGCCACGAGAAGCGCTACGCCTTTTCTACTTTCTGATCTCACCCAATTTGCAGCAGAGACATTTCCGATCGCGCTGGAAGGGGATTTCATGACAATTATCACACACCTCTCACGTTTTTTAGAGGTCAACGGCGGGCCATTTAAAGCTGTTTCATAACAATTCAGTCCTGCAGAGCCGACAGAGCATGAATAAATAAAATCCTCCTCATCGTCTCCTGGAGGGAGCGTCTCCTGATTCTGATTCTGTGCAGATAGGTGGAATATTAAATATGTGAGAAACAAGTAAACAAGCCCTGAAAAACAGGAGGGGAAAGAATAAACCCTCGCTGCGTGATTGCAACACAAACTCAACGTGGGGCTGTGTGTGTGTGTGTGTGTGTGTGTGTGTGTGTGTGTGTGCATGTGTGTGTTTCAGGGTTGGTGTGTGTGAGCTTTTTTTTTTTAAAAGGTGTGTGTGAAGATGGGAGATGGACAAACCCAGGGGTCCGTTTATCTAAGCTGACAGAAACAATTTACAGCGCTGCCAAATGGGGAGCGAGAGCCCCTCACACGTGGAGTGAACTGGAGGGGAACGAGACGGAGAAACAGAAACAGGGAGGTGGAGGAAAGAAGAATGAAGCTGCAAAATTAGCTTTACCTTAACTCTGTAAAGACTGAAACAATTGTATATATTTTTTAAAGAAGTATTGAATGTGTTTCATCACACAAAAGAAACCATTTTTGACTCATCGCTTTGTTTTTTTTTTCTAAATTTGTATCATATTTAACACATCAGGCTTTTTAATCATAACTAAAAAAACATAACATTTTTGTACCATAATAAAAATAATTTAAAATTATACTTAAAAAGCTTTACCAATTTAAAAATTGTATTACAGATTTATTTGTTTACTAATTTACTTTTACTTAACATCCCAGTTGTTTCTGTGTTTCTACTATATTTTTATATTTATTGAGATACTTATTTTATTCAAAAAATATGTAAAAGGGGAAAAATACAAATAATATACAGATAAAATAAATGTTTAACCATCCAACTTTAATGCCTAGTCACTTTATTAATAAATATTAGTTGTATGAATTAATATTAATATTATTAGATGTTATTCTTTTATATTTTATCATTTCACTAATTTTTTTCAGTGGTTACTTTCCAAAAAGTAATGAAGTACATTTACTTGAGTACTTTACTTAAGTACATTTTATGAGTATTACTTTGAGTATTTACGACTTTGTATGGAAAACAACTAGTGCCACTAAAAAAAAAGACCTAAATATAAGTCAAAATAAGTCAAATTTAGCAAGTTTTAGATTTTTTAATCGAAATGTGTGAGCCTGTGAAACTTACAGTAGTGTATTAGCTTTTTATTAAGTTAAGCAAACCTCCAAGAGTTGAATACACTAGAGTTTTTAGGTTAGCGCTTAAAAAATTGAGAGAGCTGCATGTTTTTGTATTCTGAGATGGAAGTGCATTACATTAATCTGACTCTTTTGTTTTATTAAGGCAAATGTTCATTTTAATCCAAGCCAAACTAAAATAATGCTCTGTTTGCACTAAATGTTTTTGAGCAGAATTTAATAAAATTGATTATCAGATCAGATGTTTGGTTCATGCAAATAGAAGCAAGAATTTAAATTATTCTAAAGTGAAATAAGCTGTTTTATTGTGAGTGAAGATAATACAGAAATGTGAGCTCTTTAAGTAGGTGGTTAAAGTTTTTTTATTGCAGATTGTAAAATAATTACTTGGTTTAAATTGCAAAAATTCACAGTTCAAGATTAATGAACTATCAGAACTTAAAAAACAATGTTTAGACAACTTGCTTCTTGTTAAATCAACTTCATAAACTTTAATTCCTGAGTTAAAACCAAAACAATTTTCTTGTGGACTTTCATTTTCAAGTTAAGCCCCCTTCAAATGTTTTACAGTGTACAAGTTGTCTTTTGTCCATATTTACACTTTAGGTTCAGAAAATAAACTCTTACCAAATGTTTAGTCTAGTTTCCAGGGCAAATGCCTTAGCATACTTGAAAAAAGACAAAACTAACTTAAAACTAATTTTTCAGATTGTTTTAAAGGGGCATTATTATGTAAAATTGACTTTTTGAGCCAGTTAGCCTCTCAACATAAACATGCCTGTAGTGTTGCTTTGATTCTTTCCAATTCTTTAATCTCCATGGCAACCACACTGCTGTCCAAAATGCCGGGTTGGGCCAAGCCCCGCCTCCCAGACGCAGCTCCTCCTCAGAGCTGCAGCTGCTTCCTGAAGAACTTCCTGAAGGCGCAATTTCAGAAAGAGCAGGAGTTTTTAAAGACACAGAGCCCCAATTTCACGGTGTTAAATCAGGAAGTACAATTTATTTTAAGTCATATTTGATTTATATTACATTTGTATAAGAACTGAAGATAACAGATTTACTTGATTATGCTATAAAATTATAAACAAAACATAATATTTCACCTTCAAGCAAGTAATTCCTTAATATTGATTTTAAAAAATCAATACTACTACACTGGAAGATTAATTACCTAATGTCCAGGCATTTTTCCCATGTTACAACTGAAATAATCTGCCTTTTTCATCAATATTAAGGAATTATTGACTTAAAACAGACGAGAATTATTATGCTGAAGAATTATTTGTAAGTTAATTTTGTCTTATTTTAAGTGAGCTGAGATAGTTGCACTTTAAAAACCAGAATAAAAACCACTTGGTAAGATTGTGTGTTTTTGCAGTGCATATCATGTTTACATCCTTTTTATGAGACGAGGAGATAAATATAACATCTCGGTTTATATTTGTTCTCTAAAAAATATATATTTTAAATCACTTTTCCTCCAAGACTCCTTCACAGAATGACTGCAGCTTGCAGCACATTAATTAATGCTGAGTTTAGAAAACATTTGCTGCTAGGAAAGAAGGTTCAGCCATAACATAATGATAGCCGAAGGGCCACAAGTACTCTTAATCATCAAGTCCCTCGTCAGCTCTGGTTATAGGAAGTAAATCCTTCATTAAGCCTGAGTTTCTCGCAGAGGTAGCATATTAACACTTGTTTACCACAAGCCTCAAAGCTCTCAGAGGCGCCGGTCCTCTGCAGACAGGAAGAACTGCTGGACCAAATGTGAAAGGATGAAAGCGATATTGTTTGATGCAGCAAAACTCGGGGGATTTGTCTGTCTGGCTTTGTCTTTTTTCTCCATATATACATAACACCGGCACAATGATCTGATATTATACACTCATGCGGAGGCTCGCGTGGGTGCACACACCGCTGGGACTGGAGCAGAAAAAAGGAGCAGTTTCTCTCACTAAGTGTAATTTCATACACGGACAGAAGCTTAAAAACAGCTCTGCTTTCTCGCTGATGCTCTCCAGTCCTTTCTCATGTAGCTGTTAGATTTTTGTCTTGAGGGCGTACAACTCATCATTTTCTGTCTATTTCTGTCTTTGCTGCGTTTTTCTTCTTTTTTTTTGGCTGCGCTGTCCTCCACCCCCTCCAACATACGGCGTGTAAAAGCTGAGATGAGGTACAAACTGAAGGAGGTGTGAATATTACATCCCACAGCGAGAGATCACTGCACCCAGTGATCCTTTTATCATGTCCCGCTAGAGGAACCCCAACATCTTTGTGTCGTTTCAGTTATGCAGATGTAAAAAACAATTCCTCTTGAAGCAGCATCTTTACTTTACGATTGTCCAAAGTTCAAATTGAAAGAACTCCTCCTTCCTTCAAGGGGAAAAGAAACCTCGTCAAGAGATTTCTTTATTCTTTTCTCAAAGCTTATTGGTGTTAATTTTTTGAAATAATCATTTAATCTGATATAGACTGTCAGTAAACTGAAGATAAGCATAAGATGAAGAGAATACTTCACTGAACCCCATTGAAAAGCTCCTGGTTCCTCCACCAAAACTGATTTCTAAACTTTTCCTGAGATAAATCATTAATATTGTTCTTTCTAAATGAATAGGAACTTGGTTTATTTGCATTATTTAAGGTTTGAAGGTTTTTTTTTTGTCATTTCATGCAAAAAAATATTTTTTTTTGCTTGGAATTTTGGAGACATGTCAGTAGTTCATAGAATAAAAGAGCAATGTTCATTTTACTCAAATATAAACCTATAAAAAAGTAAAATCAGAGAAACTGATCATTTTAAGTGTCTCCAGAGCTGTAAATTTTTTGTAATAAAAATTTTTTGTTAGAGGATTCTTTCTTATAAACATGCTAAAGAAAAGAAAAATAAGAAAATAAAAGAAAAAGAAAACAATAAAATTACGAGAATAAAGTCGAAATAATTCAAGAATAAAGTCATGATACTACAACTTTATTTTTAAATAAAATAATCTCATTTTACTTAAACTATTTTCTTACACTGCAAAAACTCAACATTTTACCAATAAATTTTGGTCTAGTTTTTTTTTTTTTTTAATATTTCATTACACTTTAAATAACGCAAAATTAACTGACAACGTTTTAGTAAGATATACAGGCTTGTTTCAAGTAAAAAGTTCCTGTATTTGGATGAAAAAGAACTAGTTTCATTGCCAGACTATTTAACTTATAAGAAGTAATTTTCCCATATTATAAGTTAATTGATCTGCTTATGGAAACAGTATTTTTTCATTAATATTAATTATTTACTTAAAACAAACCTTTATCTCTTGCTGACAAAATTATTTTTAAGTTAGTCTTATTTCAATTGTACTAAGACTTTTAAACGAATCCAGTGCAGAAATAAAGCAAATAGCTGCTGCTGCTGCAAAAAAGAAGTTGTACAAAAACTCCCAAGTACCTTCAGGAGAGTCAGAGAAATACTGAAATTAAACAATAACAAATTCTAAAATTAAAAGACAACCATTAGAGAACCTAAAACTGGAGTGGTTTGAGTTTATTTAGCTCAAACAATCAACAGTATCAGAAGTATATATATTAATGTTTAATTATCTAATATATTAAATTGTTTGTTTGTTCAGTAAAGTGGTTCTCTTCAGCTCAGGAGCCATAAAACAACAGAGGTAAAGTTTTACGACCTTATCTTCTGCTGATTAAAGCGCAATGAGATAAATTATAATCCCATTAAATAATGACAACAACACAAGCAGCTTCAACCACCAGCAGAATAAATATCCATTCATGACTAATGTTTTAATCTCCTTTAACTATAGCAAAAAAAATGCTGTTATCAGGTATATTTAAATTAGGTTATTTCGCTGACTTTTTCTTCCAGCTTTTCATGTTTCATTCTACTAGTTATTAAGCATTTACTAGTATTTCTCCACCAGTTACTAATGTTTCTGTATCTCAAACTAATAAGAATTTTTTTGTCAACAATCAGATCTTGTCACCTATTTTAAGCTTGTATGATATTTATGAGTCCACCTTTTTGTATGTAGTGCATGTATTGAGATTATGCAGAATTTACAAGGTACTTTCACATTTAAAAAAAACAGAGTAATTCCCTTTTGTCATATCGTAATTTTTCTTTTCAAACTTAATTATTGCCTCACCATCGTGGGCTGAAAGTTTAATAGAATTTAGCACCAAATTGTGATTTTTTTATTAAGAATTAATCAGAAAAAAAGTTGTATTGGAAGCCATATCGAGCCTTGATTGAAGGATTCTTCATCAGGGCTGACTGAGTGTCTGCATAGCTTAGCATGAGGTTAATTAATGGTATTATTGAGATATTATTGCAACATTTGAGCAGCACTTGTTTAAATTCTACCACAGTGTTTCATATGAACAACATGTATTATGTCTTTAAATTATTTTTCATAAAAATTAATGCGAGTCTGCTTAACTGGATATTAAACAGCATAGTTCTAGATGTGTAAAAGTTTGATACTTTGGTATTACTTAGCTACACCTGTGTATGTAGACAAAAACTATAAAGATTCCAGAAATCTTGCGATTAATCTGAAATTTTTCAGAAAAAACATGGAAATTGCTGATCTTAAAAATTTGAGAATGTACTAGAAAAAAACTCACATTTGGAGACGAAAAACCTGGAAATCTGCATGTTTCAAAAGTCGAAGATATATTACTTCTGAAAATAAAATTAAGTTTCACAAGTTTAAAATGCTTGACTTTAACATTCAGAAATTTCCAAGTTTTTTCTAGAAAAATTCTGAGATTATTTTCAAAACTTCTTTCTTTTTTTCTAGCAAATTTCTGAGATTATTCACAATTTTTTTGGCAGAAATGTACTCCTACTTCTATCTAGAAACGCCTTAATGCGCCATCGTACGAGAGATTTAAAAATGGCCACACATAAACACTTTGGAACACCGTTAAAAAATTATAATTTCTGGATCCGTTTGGATGCACAGCCTAAACGACAACAAACTTTCCCGGTTACACTTAAAATCGTTTCCGTGTGGATGGAGCTTTAATCTGTTCACTGGGGAATGATGGAAAAAAAACAAGTTCAAATGCTGCCCAGTTTGAAATGGCACCATAGTGGAGGTTTTTCCGGGGTGTGAATTGAGTCAGAGATATCGACTGGTGACTGGGAGAGTGGAAGAGACCTCGGGGGCCACTTCTAATCCACGCTGACCTACTCTTATCACGCACAGCCAAGGTCAAGAGTCTAATGAGGATAGGACGCCATTAGAGCAATTAGATGGAACTACCTTGTTTCTGGGGCATGCAGAGACACAGGAGAGCAGGGCGACGGTGCGGTGGGGACGGGGGGACTACAGTAAGAGACAAAGTGACAATCTGCCCAACAGCTGCCTCTGCAACACTATCCAGACAAACAGGCTGCGTCACAGCGCTGCAACAGTGACACTCGGTGGCAAAGATTCTCCCTGACAGAAGAGGCTGCAGGCGATGCACAGAACAACAGACAGCACTGCTGCTGGTTTCAGGGTGATGTTACTGAGGATACTCAGCAGAAACAGCTGAAAGAGATTACATTTACAGCAAAAGACTGAAAATAGTTGATTTTCTTCAGCTTGTCAAATGGTGATTTATAGGTCTGTAGCACATTTTGCTGGACGATAAATTGTGATAATATTTTCAAGTAATAATATAGTGCATGTAAAGTGTTTTACATCTTAAAAACGCAAAAATAAGAAGTCATACCGTCAAGAATTGAGAAACTACTAATAACATTACATTATGACGAGTGCCATCATGAAAATCATCAACAAATTAATCAATGTTCCATTAATTTTGGTGCAAAAGCAACTCTATACAGCCTTGATTTAAAGTTAGTCAGCGTTCCGGCTGTTTTGCAGTTTTCTGGAAGTTTGTTCCAGATTTGCGGTGCATAGAAGCTGAATGCTGCTTCTACATGTTTGGTTCTGGTTCAAGAGCACATCTTCAAATGTCAGTCAATTTTAAATTCTAATGAACATTTAACACTGTAACTGGATACATTTTAAATATCCAAAATAAATAAAACAAAACAGCAGAACAAACTAAAATGAATCATAGAGTCTCTGTAAACAAAATTGTCCTTAAAAAATGGGCCAGTTGAGACCAAAACACCAGACTAAAGACTTTTGTCATCCAGTTTTTGATGGCAAATAGAAAATACTTTAATTCATCATTTAATCAATCATAAATTGATTAATCACACGTGATTAATCAATTTATTGCTTTTTGTGACATGATTGGATTTATACCAATCCTACTTGCTTTTCGATGTTACTGGCCACAAGCTTTTAAAAATTAAAGACATTCTAAACTAGATATGAATGAGTCCAAACAGATCATATTACGTACAAGAGCCGATGCCAAAGAAAAATATCCATTAATCAACTTTTTCATAGAAAAATTTCTCCATCAATGGTTTAGAGACCAACTTAAAACTTCATGTACTTTAAGTTTGAAGTTGAGAAGAAACTGATTATTCAGAGTTTATTTGGACTGCATGGATTAATACTTGAGTCCATCTTTGGAAAATGGATATGCAGGAAATGCACACGGACCTCCTTCTTGATCTTAAATAACCCCAAAATTATCCCCCCGTCTCGCTCTGTTTGTTTGCAGTACTTCTCCAGCCTCTGACCGTCCAGGGAAAAAATCTTCTTAAAAGTGCACACAAAGCTATCCTGCAGGCATAAGAATATATTTGCTGGCTGAAAAGATAAGCAGGCTTGAAGACAGTAATTTCCACCTGGAGGTAGATCCATGATGGGACACCCTAATTCCAGGCACCCTGTGGGAGTCATCCGGTCCTCCGAGCTTTTCAAGAGCCACTTTGATGGAAAACGGGATTACCGACACTTAATGTGCGAAACGCTCTTGAGGTGACCGCGGATCCGCACAGGCAGAATCATTTGGGTCGCGAGGAAATGCTGCAGAAAGAACGCCTTTCCTTCTCTCTACGGTCTGTAAGTGAAAAGTTTAAATTACCAGCTGAGCTGTCATGTTACAAATCAGAAGGAAGAACTGCCCGTTACCTAGCAACCCCGGCAAAGCCCTGCCGGTTACCTAGCAACCCCAGTGAAGCCCTGCCCATTACCAGAGTTAGGTAGAAACTAGTTACATTCTCTTGACTAACATGTAGGAGTATTTGTACTAGTCTATACTTTTTAGTTTTGGTGTTGCTACGCTTACTGGAGTAAACTTTCTGCATTCTCTACCCATTGAATGAAGAACAAGATTGATTTTACCAGAAATAATTCACCAGACACAGACACACACCCGCGGTTTTTGTTAAAATTTCCCAAGCTTTACATTGAAAGAAATCGATCGTGAAGTCTTTCTTTTATCTTTTGACATTTTGTAATTATCTTATTTATTTTGGTTCTTAAAATACCAAAATTTCTACATAACTTAATATTTTTGTCCCGTCTGATGATGTGATTTTTAAATATTGACTGATGTTTTGATGAGTGAGAGTATTTGAATCGTCTTTTTACTCTTATTTCAGTAATTTCTTGGACAGCTACTTTTTACTTTTACTTGAGTAAAAATAAGTTGAATTACTGCTACTCTTACTGGAGTCCAATTTGGGGTTTTCTGATAAATTGGCTGGCCGATAAATCGGTGCACCCCTAGTTATTACATAGAACCTTTTCATTTGGTTACATGCATGTTTGCATTGCTGTTCCT
>NW_015117090.1:0-2178 GCF_001443285.1 Poecilia latipinna | reverse complement strand
CTCTTAACAGAAAAACAAACATTTATGTTGATTAACTTTGCATTGATCTCTTTCGGACCAGTCGGTTCAGCTTCCTGTCGCAGATTGCTGTGACCGGAGGGCCCTAATCTTTTCTGACAGGACCGAATGCGTTTGTTGTTGTTGTGGTGAAGCATCACTTCAGAACGAGTCCGGTGAGTACTCCCCCCAGGAGGGATGAACCAGTCTCAGTCTGGGTAGCCGAGGAGAAAACTATGTTTGCTGTCTGTTATTACGGACAAACTCCTCCACCCTCTCGATAACAAAATGTCAGCGCAGTAGAGCACTTTGAATCGGCGGCTCTTTCCACTGAGGCGTGCCGAGAAGCACTTCAGGAGTCCAACTCGCTGCCCTCCACCGCAGCGCTCCGTCCCTCAAAAGTATCTGCTGCTAACCCTTTGTTCTTCCCCATCCATTTGTCCGCAGTCTGTCATTTACTTATTTCTCAAGTGGGCTGGAGTGTCATTTCAACCCCTCGCACCAGAAACCGTCTTTCTCCTCCCATCAAACAGAAACTCAGGCCTCCCTCCGTCTGTTGGACGAAGCAATGCTCCAGTGTTTGTTTTTTTTATGTGAAAGCTTCTTGTAGATCTTCAAAGTTATTGGTTCACAGAGTTTTTCCATTATTGACAGCTTCACAGATTAGTCATTCTGCCCCCTAGTGCCCACTGGGAGGCATGTGGCTCATCTACAGTCGGCTTCGCTGAGCCAGCAGCGGTGACTTACTGCGTCTCATCTGTCCTTGTTATCCGTGTTTACTATTTGTGGCTCTCTTTGTGGCAGATGCTTTTCAGTGAAACTGATTTAGAATCAAACTTGATTTGAGCGTTGCTGTTTATCCCATCCATATGGCAGGCATTCATAATCCCTTAAGCATTGCCCAGCTTTAGTTTTTATTTTCTCTTTACCAAATGAATGCATTAGTATTGTGCCCGATATGTAAAGATTGCCAAATTACAGCAGGATTTTTGCAGTGAAATCGATGCCACACTGGTTTAAACTTCCTTTTATTTCCTGAAAGTCAAATGCTGTTATTTTGCCAGTGATGTTGCTATAATTTCCTTTTTTAATTTCAAAATTGTACACACCAGGAATACTACAGTTATTTTTCTGTCTGGAAATGTTGTTGATATCCATAATGTTTTCATTACAGTATTTGTGGATTTACCTATGCAAGTTGTGAAATCTTTAAAAAATTATATGAAATTAAGTTTACCTTCATAAATAATGAAATTGCAATAAAACCACAAAGGTAAATAAACAACAAAAATTTGTACCCCTAAGTAGTAGGGGTAGTAAGTAGTAGTAAGCGGACCTATTATGCATTATGTTACCTAGCAACCCCAGTGGAATTCTGCCCGTTCCCTAGCAGCCCCGGTGGAATTCCGTACGTTACCTAGCAACCTCGGTGGAATTCCGTACGTTACCTAGCAACCTCGGTGGAATTCTGTACGTTACCTAGCAACCCCAGTGGAATGCCGTACGTTACCTAGCAACCTCAGTGGAACTCCGTACGTTACCTAACAACCCAAAGTGAATTCCAAGATGTTTGGAAAGCTGTTTTTACCGATTTATGCTTTTCAATGGTTGCATAATTGATTGTCTGTTTGCAGCTGTTTTCACATTGCAGCGTAACGTTGAGTTGGGGGTTGTGGCCAGCAGCAGCTTATTTGGATTTAAAGTGACAGAGGCCCCAAAACAGCTCATTCTAAAAGGAGATCAAAATAGGCAGAACTGGGTGCAACCGGAGTGTAGATGTTGAGTTCCATTTTCTGGTTCTCTACTATTTATCCCCTTCGCCTTCCAAAATCTCGCAATAGTTTGATATATACAACTGCAATTCTCGCGAGAATTACTAAGCAGCAAATTGTTGTTGAGTGTCTGAGTCACATGTACCACCGTCGGCCCATTAGCTAGGTATATTAGCTGGAGCGAGAAGCATGGGAGATTAGAGCAAGTTTGGGAGAGCAGAGCTGCAGGAGTCTCCTGTCGCGAGCTGAGGGATAAAAGAAACACAAAACCGATTGTATGCCTTATGAACTGCAGAACTGGCCAGGTTCGATGGCGAGCTGAAGATTCAGGTCTAAGAGCCTAAAAGAATTTCACCTGTGGTGTCAAAAGATTTGGTTTCCTCACCAGGCTGGTGGGAGACTTCCTGCA
>NW_015117089.1:6386-23149 GCF_001443285.1 Poecilia latipinna | reverse complement strand
CCCCACTTGTTTTTAATTCCTTTCTCAAGTAAACGTGTTTCTTTACCGGGTGAGACAAACTCCATCTTCTTTCATATCGCATTTGATTTAACCGAACGCATGCACTTCTTTTCTACAAAACGTTTTACAGTCATTGGTCAAGAACACGGGAGCTAGAATTCTGATTGGCAGACATCTTTGTATCTACAGTTTAGTTGAGGCGGGCCGTTTGGTCTAATGCTCGCTTTGCTTGGAAGTCTGGCCCCCAGACGGAGCTCTTTACGCCTAAGTTTCAAACGTCTGATAAATCTTCCTTATTTTAATTGTAAGTAGTTCTTTAAATGTCCTGTGAGATGATATACTTACGCATGTATCCACAACAACCGGAACTTTCAATATCCAGCAAGTTATTTTCGCAATTTACCATCTATTAAATGAGTGCCCCCCGGATTAGTTGGCTCTTCGCACCTACAGCGTTGACATCAAATCTCCAGGAGCTAATGCGGCTCACTTGTTTCCGCTTTGAGTTACCATGACTGGTAGAAAAGACTAAGTCGTATTTCAGATGCAAAAAAACAATACTATTAACATTGTTGTCTTCCTAATATAATGGGCTTTTAAGTTTCCATTAATTTCCAAGCGATCCTGAATTAAGAAAATGATGGCTTGTAAATATTTGTCACTACCAGTTAAAGCTAACGCTGCACAACACAAAGTTTGCAGCCTTCACTTCACTCCGGATCAGCCTAAAAATACGAGGGACATGGATGGTAAATAAAGGAGCCTCCCTGAGTTATTTCCATGGAATCACTTCTGTATTCAGCCTGAAAGAGCGAGTTTATGGGAACGAGAGAGCAGACCAGAGCCAGACAGCCGAGAAACGGATCCGCCTGTACACACTGCTGTAAACACCGTCCTATTCGAGCTCTTCACAAGAAACACGCAAAGGTAATAAAATGAAATAACACGGAGACCTTAAGCAACACGGTCATATTTTTCTAAAAGCAGCAACTTTGAACCTGAACAGCTGAACCAGATCTCTGACACCAGAGCTGCGCTACTGTTAAGCTATGAGGCTTGTTGTGCTTCGTCGTGCTTCGGAAGTAAAAAGCCCGAACCGTAACCTGCCCCTTAGTCTATGACACTAACGACAAAATACTTGGAAATAAGAAAAACATTGTCCGTTAGAATGTTTAGATACTTAAATACCACATTTTTACAAAAACGTCAGAGAATATTGCCTTCTAGCATAAGCTAAGGTTAATGTTAGCCACAAAGTTTAAGTAAAACTCACCTTCGTATCAGTGAATGTATAACGAGGCGTACATCTTAAAACCTTTCTCCAGCTTACTTGTTGGGGCTTCGTACAAACCTTGGCCAAGCCCTGCAAGCACCCAATATAAAAGGCCATTTTCAATAGATCGGAAACAATCGAGCCGCTTTTCCCCAAACGTGGAAGCTGAGGTGCAAAGAGCCCATTACACTCTCTGCAGCTGCAGCTGTGAAGTTACCGTATTAACCCGATATTTGCTGGAAAGTGCAACGTCTCCCCTTTCAGAAACCGTTGGAATTTTTCAGATAGCGCTACGTGTGGCAGAATTACGGTACTGCAAATTTCGATGTGTCGCCGCCGACACGTTCAGGTCTAGCCTGGAGACTACAGTTTGGTTGAGGCGGACTGTTTGGTCAAAAGCCGGAAATCCGGCCCCCGGCCGGAGCTCTTTAAACCCTGCAAGAAAAATGTTGTTGGAGATCTATAAAATTATAATAAAACTTGCTTTTAAGCTTTCTTTAATAGAACACATATTAAGTGATAGTTTAGTTAAATCACAAACTCTTTTGGTAAGGAGTAAGACTTATAAATTTATTTGTTATTTAGTAATTGGGTCTAGAATAGATGCGTTATAAAACAAGAAACTGATTTATATTGAAACTCTTATACAATGTTTCAACACTTGCAAATGGTGAATATGGGTCAGTTCATTTTGAATTTTTATGTCTGAAAATGTTTGTTTTTCATTTTTATTTTCAAAACACATCTGTTAAGGAACATTCAGGTGTTAGTCTTTTGTATTTGATGTTGAATACAAAATTACAATAGAAAGTTATAGAAAACATTCAACATATTCCTTTATTTTATAAATGTTCTTGTCACTAAGCCTATGTGCTAATCACCTGTCATCAATCAAGCTGTGTGATTGTTTCAGTATGTTTTTAAAGAAATCCACTTGTTCCTAATGTTATAAATAGAAACTATACAATGCAGTGCAAAAGCTGAGGTTATTTGATCAAATTCAAGCAAAATTGTCATGTTCAGAAATGAGCAATTGATCTAACACCTGTACAAATGTCCTTGTTGTTGACAAGTTATGGATTTTTTGTATTTTATCACCAATTAGCACTTGTTCTATCTCTGCATCTGAGATGACATGTTATTTTTGATACCACAAAAGCAACAGTGTTCATGATCTTTTATACTAACTTACTGGTGTATACAAGGTTATATTCAATCTGAAAGTTTGTTTTAAAAGTTAGGTCATTCTAATGGCCATGTTATTTGGAGTAGCAAAACAAATGTTTTTTGTAATATTTTGCTAATAAAATGTTACTTTACACAATACTTTTCTGTTATGGTTTTCAATCTAAATTAAGCTAGTTTTTCATTTGAACAGGTCTAATAACCAAAAGTAGATAAACTGCTGAATTTGAAGAAAGTTATAAAAATTCTAAAAAAAATGTTCTCATGTTTTTTTGGAATTTAGCAAATACAATTTTTTTTTTATTATAATTAACTTAAAACAAGAAAAGTTGGGGTGGTGTGGTGGAAAAGCACAGCCCATTTATGGAGGCCTCAGTCCTGAACGTGGACATCACAGGTTCGAGTCCCGGCCTGGTGACCTGTGCTGTGTAGCTTCCTTTCTCTCACTACTGGCTTTCCTGTCTGACCACTCTCAAAGGAAGAGCAAATAAAACCATAAACAGGAAAGGTTTTGTCTTATCTAACTTCACAGGGAGAAAAAAATTGAATATGACTTTTTATCAAGAATTCCTAAGTATCTGTTATCAACTGTACTATGCAACACTTGGTGAACAAAACAATGAAGTTCATTTGTATTTCACAGAAAGCAGGTTTATAAATTTATGACATCCTTTTTGCTGTGCTGCCATTTTGATCACATCTCAAACATACATCGTCAATCTCTTTAATTTAACATAACAGCATTGCATTTGAAGAAAAATACATTTTTCATGAAGTAGCATACTCATTTAAAAATAATTGACATTTGGTACATACCTGGTTATCATAGAACAATAATTAACTTTGCATCAGCATTGTTCCTTCTAATAACAGTGTGAAAGCAAAACAAACTATGGATTGGGAAATAAAAACATATCAACCAAACTATGTTTTACTTTTATCAGCACAGTAACTGCATGAAGACTAATGTCAGGTCATCTCCAGAACTCTACATTTAAATTATAACAATACACTTTCATGTTCTGGCAGAATGACATCAAATATGTTATGTTTGCTTGTACACAAAATGTCTTTAATTATATGCAGTGCAGGAAGACCTGTGCAGAGGGCACCTATCAGACATAGCAAAAACTATCCAATGGCATGATCGAGATAAACAGAAACACTTTTTAAATTATTTTTATGCGCACTGAAAGTTGCTAAATACTTTGAAGTATTGCTTTTCTTAACCTTATATATAAATCAGTGGCAATAAGCGGATCTCTTGGGGACTCCCAGTTTTCTACCATAAGCAGACAACAAAGTTCAAAGACTGTTCATCACAGGGATATTGAACTTTTGGTGTACACTCTTCCATACACACAGCGACCTCCTCCATAGAAACAGGTTTGAGTCTATCCTGCACAAAAATATGAAGGATTTATTTGTTTAAAGACAATAAGTAAAGCCTAATTATGACATCCAACTCTGACATTTTGTAGCTTCTTTCACTTTAAGAAGGGAACAGTCTTTAGCAGAAGGCCTATTTTCCTTTTTTGAGGAGTTTTTTTTGCTCTAGCAGAAGTTGAAGGTGGAAATTCTCTCCATAATTTTCCAGCTTTGCTGCAACATCAGTCAATCTGCACACAAACAGATGAGAAAGGACAATTATTTACACTGCAAATTGACGTTAAAGTTACCTTTAAAATTGTATCCTTAGGTCCCTGCTTAAAGCGATTTACTGTTTTGGGGAGAATTACAATAATAGCAGCAGTAAATGTTCAATCCTCTATTTTACTGAAAAAGAGGAAGGACTATATTGGTTAGCATGCAAGTATAAAAACAGATTTGGAAATATACAGTCTATTTAAGGTAAAAGGTATCATGCATAAAAACACACAAGGAAATATTGTTAACAGTTCCTTTTTTATTACAAAAATTAAACATCACATTAAGTTTGATTTAGTTAAATGAAGCCTACCATTTCCACACCTGTGCAATAAATGTACTGATAGTGTAGCTCAGGGAGTGAGATGTAATTTCAGTCCTGAGCTGACACATCACAAAATGCAGGAAAATTATGTTGTGATTTTCATAAACACCTTTTTTTAAACACCGTAACACAAACATAAGACAAAATAACATAGATATGCACTTTAGTTGGTGGCTGTATATATATATATACTGAACTAAAAGTTACACAGTTTAACACAGCAGACATCTTATTTAGAAGGTGGCTGACATACAGCTAACCTTAGTTTCATTATAAAACATTCAAACAGAAGAACAATAAAATAAACGAATCAAACACTTACGGGACAATTCCAGCAATCAACAGCCGTTACATCCTTTATTCAGCTGTGTGATTTAACATTGTAAATCACGCTTATTCCTATAACAGCGTAAGCTAACAAACATGCTAACAACTAGCCATAACCGTTCGTATTTAGAGACCAAACTATCTCATTTGATTTACTCACCTTTTGTTCTTCCAGTAGTGCAATGGAAGCTTCGGGAACTCCTACGGCACGTAAAAAGTCACTTAAATCAGACATCTTTCTCCAGAACGTTAGTTAGCTGTCCGCCACAACTCGCAGCTGTGGATCTGGAGCTGGTTGCTTGTCTGGGTCACTTTTTTTTTTTTTTTTTTTTTTTCCTCGGAATTTGAAAAAAAGTTGGGGGGCCGGGGAGCAAAGATTTTTTTTTTTTTTTTACTTTTTTCCCTCTGAATTCTGAGATTTTTTTTTTCTGAACTACTGAAAAAAAAATTCTGACAATTATTTTTTTCTTTTCAGTGGCCCTAATCCTCTTCCATAAAAACCAGACAAAACTTGAATGCTTAGAGATTTCAAGATGAGGCTCTCAGAACTAAGATCATAGTACCAGGTCACTTATAGCAGCAGTATTGGTGCCTTGCACAAAGTGAATGGAAGAGGACGGAGAGCTACCTGCGTATCAGTTAACTTCACACCAAATCAATAACTGGATGGTAATTATTGATTTGATCCAGTTGCCCAATTGTGATCATTGAAGTAGATAAAGTAGACAAACATCAGCAGTCTGAATTGATTAAGCTGAAATGAAACTTTGTGGATGACGATCAGGACTTTTTGTTAACTTAAACCTTGAAAGACATCTCTATCTTTTTGGGCCGCAGGGGTCTAAAAGTTCACCAGATGTTTTTCCTGACTCAAAACTGATGAGCAGAACACAGAAAGCGAATTTTTACACCAACGTTAACTTTGACACGGAAACAAACCGTTTTTGTCAGCGCGTTTGGTTTCAACACCACTGAAAGGAACTCAGTCCAAAACCTCAACCATTTCTGGAAGATGTAATATCCCTGTTTTATATTTAGCTATAACTTGCACCCTGCCAAGTCTCTGCTTGACATTCACGTTGGCGCCAGATGCAGCTGAAAGATTTGTGATATCCGAACGCAGAAACCCCCAGGATGTGGAGATGGATGCATGGAGGAAGGAGGTGAAGAGAGAACACAATGGATCTGGGAGAGAGAGGGAAGACCGAGGCTCCCTCGGGGGGGAGACTTCTCCCACAACTCCGTCTCACCCTCCAACTCATCTACATTGCGCCCTCGACAGTCGGTTTTTGAGCATCCTGTTTCGCTCAGAAAGCAGTCTGCCCCGTCCCCAAAAACACAAGCACACACACGCACACATACACACAACACACAACACACAAGGTTTTGTCTGGAGGAGACAGCGGTGTGAGTAAGAGCAACAGCTGCAGGGATTAGAAACAAGGGAGGGAAAAAGAGGAGGGATTTCGTGTATTTCTTTGCGTGGGTGGATGTTTAGAGAGGGTGGACAGAGGAAAATGTCATAGGGAGAGGTATGAGAATATATGTGTGAAAAGTCAGAAACATTTTAGCCCAGAAGGACAAGAGTTGCAACGTGTGAGAAGTGAAGTATTTAACCTGTCTCTTTAAATGTGTGTGTGTGTTTGTTTTTATTTTTTGCTCTTTTTGCATATGGTGTGTGTGCAGAGTCAAATGTGCAGATAATGAGAGCAGTTCGCAGCAGTACCACAAACTTTGTTCACCCCACAGTTCTAAACTGAGCGTCTACACAGCGGTGGGCTCGTGGTTTTACAGCTAAGTGGGTGGAAGTCTGAGCGAGAGCATGCTTTTTGTAGATGGAAACACCTGTAATTTCACTCAATTCACAGCATAAAGTTCCTATCAGCTCCCAGCTGTGGTGTTCTGCTTTCTGAAACTATTTATTTTTTCCATATTAATTTTTATGTGTAATGTATCAAAAAATTATGTAGTTTTGCTTAAGACGATATGAATATTAACAATGTTCTAAAGATTTTAGGAACTTCAGTCAAATTACTTGATCTATTGTTATACATGATTGAAAACAGATATTCACAAAAACTGCATAAGAAGAATCTTTTTTTCACTATCCGACATTAAACATTTCTTGTGTCTTGTTCTGTTGTCTTAATGCCATACTCCAAGTCAATTTTTTCCCCCGTTTGTAAAACTCAAATGTTTCCACACTGAGGGAGTTTTCACACCTGAGTCCACAAAATTGCAACATTTGCTAAAATTTAGTTGGTGTGGTTCACTTTCACAATGCACTGTATCAAACAATCCAAACTAATTGAAAAACCTGTTCCCCTTACCTATGGTGGCACTGCATCAAGAACTATTGAAGAAAACGACATGAAAACTTCCTTCTTCATGAAATGTAAACAAAAATGGAGTAGAATCACATTTTAGAGGTTGTAGGATTTGTTTTTAGTCATTGACAAAAGACCATGAGTCATTTTCCCCATTAGCATTACAATCACATATTTGCTTTGGTTGTATTTATCCAAAATATGCGCTATACTCCACTTCCTGTTTTTGGAACTGTCTCTGGTCCACTAAGTATTGATATATGGATTCAAACTGTGCCAGAGTTCACTTCAAGCGAACTAGGACCTAGACTTCGACTAAGCAGACTAAACAGGCCTGGTGTGAATGCACCCCAACATGAACAAGCCTTTAAACAACTTAAGGATGAGGACGTTTTGGGTTTTTAAATTTCTGAGTAAATTTTATTTGAGCTAAATACAGACAGGCCAAGATTTAAAGATTTAAAATAAATTGGACAAGACAAAAGGAAAATGAATTGTGGAAATACATTAGGTCAGCTTATCATTTGGTACATATTCTACATACAAGGTGCCGCATTCTTTTGTTGATGCAATTATACACTACGCACCATGGGAATGTTAAGCAGCCACATTGCTGAGGAAGGAGATATGCTCTGCATTCCAGATAGAAACATGTTTTTGGGACAGACCTTGTGCAGATGCTGGTTAGACGGTCTCTGTTCTGTCCTCACAAGACGTGAAGCCCACTGCATGTGTATTGTGCTGAACAGTCTATGAATTTCAACTGCTTTATTCCATGTAATCTTGTCAAATTTAAATAAACAGACAAATACAGTACTTTAGTGTATAGTTTTATAAAAATGTTCTTAAAAATTGTAATTCTGTCTAAACTCAACCACTCTGTGTAGAATGAGATAAGCATACACAAAAAGACCACACAATTGTACTGCACATGTGAACGTTAGTATAATGCTAACTAACATGTAAACCAGTAAGCTACTAGCCCGGTTCGCTAGCATGCTAACGCTAAATCCCAATTAAGTCACAAGTCAAGTCTGAAGCTTTATCTACTTAGCTCAACATTGTTTTATGAGATCCACTAAACCATAAACTCATCAAGAAATAAAATGAACAACATAATTTTGTCACTTACAGACATCAGCAGAAGGGCCGGAGCTCTTACAGTCTCCGGCAAAGTGAACTTCGATCCACTAGGGGATGCTAAACATCCCAAGTCAGAAACCAACATTTAAAGCTGCTGTATGTAACATTCATACAGTGATGCCATAGTTACTTTGAAAAAGTAACTTTAATCAGATTACTGATTACTCCTTGAAAAAGTAACTTACTTAGATCACTGATTACTTGATTTGGAAAGTAACTAAGTTACATTAAAAGTAACTTTTTTAGTTACTTTCAGCAGCTGCTAACAACAACGCTCCGCCACCTNTGAANATTACATTGAGCTTTGCCAATGCTTCATTGCAAGTTATTTTATAATGGTAACATGAACAATGTATCTACACTCATAGGACGGAGAGATTGTTTAAAGGTTACAACAGTACAAAAAAAACTTTAGTAATTTGTCCGTGTTTTTGTGTGTTTCTATTGTCTGGAAAACCTTAAATAGGATTTTAGGTCCCCATACCTCTCCCTGCCCCAGCTTCCAGGTTCTGCGTTACGGCCCTTTATGTGCTGTCACAGCGTAGTTCACAGCGCTCCTCCTGCGGCTCCACAGCTCAGATGGCTGCACAGATTTGTGACACTTATCTTAATATTAATAATTTTGATTGCGTTTAGTTGCACAATTTTACTGACACATTCATTCGTGGCTGTTTTCACGGTCATTGCGTTGTTCAAATTAGTCTTGATGTTTGCAGTTTTCTGGAGCGCAATGCGAAGCTTGATGTCATTCACAGCAAATATATTAACTTGATATTAACAAAGACGCAGTGGGATGGATCATCTGGGAAATGATGGACAGGGAGAGTCTGACTGACCTGGATGTCAGACAAATTATGGGATTTATGCACAGCAAATTCAAAAGTGTTAGATTTCCAGTGTAAGTGTTGTATGTTAAAAATACAGTGTTAATCCAACACTGTTGTTGAATTAACACTAGCACTCACTAAAGAGCTCCAAAGAGTTAAACAAAAAGCAATCTAGTCCAGTGTTGATTTCTAAATTAACACCAACAGTAACTCAGACTGGTATTGATTTAGAAATCAACATTAAATAATACATTTTCTACCACAATTGTAACATATTTGTGTTATCACTTCAGGGAAGGAGTTACAGATATAATGGGAGTTGCAGCAGAGGGAACCTAGATGGGCCAACATTACAGGTAAGAACATGCCTTTAAAGATCTGATTATTTATATCACAGTTGACAAGAACTGAAGAGGAAAGCCCTCTCGTTAAAACTTGTGCATACTCCAGTAGATTATATAGTAGGGTGCCCCATTGTTGACGCATGGTTGCTAAAAACCTTACCAGACTGAATGATTTTAGTGACATAGTGGGTGTAAAATATTGAATAAAATGTTGTGCTACATGACTGGCTTTATTTTCACTCTTACATTTAACTTTATGACACACAAAACTACAAATGAATCGTCCTTATTGTCTCCAGGTGCATTCTGGGTAAAGCTTGTCACCAACATCATCATCAGTCACTTGGCAACAAATGGCAAACTAGCTAGAGCATTTCTACGGATTATATTAACATGTTTTGAATTTGTGTTGTTTCATCATTAGTGATCATTAGTGACCAATGACAGAAAAACAACTTACCGTTACAGGAAAACCATTTATCCGTCGTCACTGGTGGCTATGCTAACTAGCCTGATCGTTCAGGACAGGCCATTTAGCTTATTTCAAGCTGATACAAATTCCTCTATAAAAGTTGTTGCCAAATGTTATTTAATATAATTAGCCACTGCTCCTTTTTCAATCATCCCTTAGTTTTGGACAATAGACCAACCCGTTCAACTATAGCTGCACCCAAAGGTTAACTCACAGATTGTATGTAAAGTTTTAGCCACGGCTGTAGCTTAGAGTTGACATTAGCTTTCCACTGATCATATAATTGCACAATTTGGAATTAAGGAAATAAATCTGCTTAATGGAAACATGCCTATTAAAAAAAGTTTTTTGATTTAAAAAATGTGCTAGGTGAGTTTTTTTTCAGTTATATCAAAATGTGTGTATTACAAAAAACTGCAATGGAAACGCTTTTTTCATATCACATGAGTCAGGTGATCAACAACCAGATATTACTACTGGCTAAGAAGACAAAGAAATCGACAGGAAGTAGAAGGAAGATGATGGTGCTGCATGTTTTTAGTGACTTATTGTGTGAACAAATTTGTTCACGTGTTTTTAATTGAATTTCTTACAGAAACACTGAAAATGCGTATTTTGAACGTTAGCAGTATATCGACAAAATTTTGCACACATTAATAATGGAAACACAGCTATAGAGAGGACCTAACTGCAGAAGCAAAAGAAGCATTCAAACTACAAATAAAACAAACTTTAAAAGGAAAACAAAAGTCTACATTAAAGGAAGACAAATTGTCAGCAAGACAAAAACTCAAATGATTTAAAAACACGTTGGAAACACTGTTGCAACAGGATTTAAACAGATGAAATAAGATGATTGACCTAGCGAATAAATACTAGAGAATATGATTGCTGGATCTGTAGCATGTGTGGAGAAACTGAGAAAACTAGGGGAATTTAAAACACCCAACTGAATATGAAAGAAACCTTTTCAACATAATCCCAGTGAGAAGAAAAGATCAGAAGAAAAAAAGTACTTTCCCTAATCTCACTAAAATCATGAAAGAATAGGAACATATTTTAAGTATTATTTTGCTCCAGTGGCCTTTACTTGAGAGTGGTCAGACAGGAAGGAGGGTAGTGACAGAGGTCATCAGGCTGGAACTCAAACCCGTGCGGCCGCGTCCAGAACTAAGGCTTCTATAGGTGGGTTGGGCTTTATTCTGCGCCACCACAGAGGAACTCATTTTTAACTTGGGGGCAACACATACTGGAGATGTCAGACAAGCATCAGAAAATGTGCCCTGGTTGCTTCTGTCAAAAAACTCACACTTGCAGTCAGGCACGTGCAGAGGGGGAGACTGGGGGTGCTTGAGCACCTGCCCTTTTTGCTCCTTGCCCCCAAGTGCCCTTTTGGTCAATTTTTTTTTTTGTATTATTTCCTAAGCTTTCTTCTGACACATAAAAACATGTACTAAAATTATTTGCTTTTTTGTTTCTTTTTTGTACAACATAATAAGCCCTCCGGTCACCTTGTTACCTTTGACCTTTTGCCCGTGACGGATGACCCAGTTGCCTCTCGCGCAGTGAGATATAAGGCGGATAACTGGAGCTGAACGTAGCGAATGTTCCAGATTACAGAACAGTTTTTGGTGAATTATAAAAAAACACGTTTTTGGTGAATAAAGTGGAGTAGACTTGCTGCTTGTCAGATGACAGAAAACGTTGAAGTCTCCTTTCTGCTTCAGTGGTTTAAGCAGAGAGGTAATGAAATACAACAGACACTGACAGGCCTCTGCGTCTGGCTTACTCTGAAGAACTACTGAGGGGAGGAGACAGCCAGGTGAGGAAAAACTGTTCTTATCTATTGATTCAGTATTTTTATCATATTGACATTAGGCTGTTGTTGTTGTGCTATTAGCTAGCTGCTAGCTAACGACTTTGGTAGCAAAGCAAGATAACTAAAAGGCTTCTTCCTTGTATCGTTAATGATATCAGTCATTCTTCAGTATTGATTATGCAACAGGGGAACATCGCCCGTCCCAAACCGATCATCTCCATAATGGATATATGTCTTCTAATTTCCTTTGCTGCATAATGTACATTGCATTTATTCTAGCGTTAGGTAAATGTATATTGAAGGAGAATAGCACTTAAATAAAAGACCAACAAGGATATTCATTTAGAATTAAAAATAACTCACCCTGAATTACCATGATAGATATAATGTGTGTCATTAATGGAAGGGAAAAAACTCAACCCAGACTTTAAGTTTAGGGTCTGGTTCGCAGAGTATGTAGTTACATTTTTCCCCAATTATTCAATGAGAAAAAATAAACTAACCTCAGTTAAGTAAAATAAAATTGTAATCAAAACTTTTGGAATTGTAATGATTTCTTTTTTTAAAAACAAATTGTTTTGTTTAAAAAAACTTTTTTTTAATTAAATAACTCATTTTTGTCTTGTAAACTTAAAAAGTTATTTGCCAAACATAAACTTTTATTTGCACACATCAGAAATCTTTTGTTGTGATTTTAGGTCCTGCCCACGATATCATGTGAGAATCACAAGCAAAACTTTGAGTCACAAACAAAAACTTAGAATAGCAAGAAAAGATTTCTGACGAGCGCAAATAAGTTTGTTTTGCAAAAAAGAAAGTTAATTTCATGAGTCAAAAGTGTGTGATTTAGGCAGCTCTTTTTTATAGATTACAGTACACCAAAAGGTAGCATTGTGCCCTTGTTCATATTTTTAATAGTGTAATTCTGTAAAGACAATATGTCTGAAGGTCTAGCTCTGATTTACATATCTTGCTAAACTGCGGGTTTGAATATTGCAATACTTTGCTTTAACAAAATAGACCTGCAGAAAGAAATTACTAATAAAATATCTTACATATACATAGTGTTATGCTCTATATAGAGATGTTCGTTAGCTTTGATTGCATATCTCACAATTTTGCAATTTATCATTGTTTATCAAACTCTGAAAGCTGATAGGCTTTGTTAATATTCTGTCCTAGAAGGCGGTAAGATGTGCCCTTTTTTTGTTGTTGAGCACCTGCCCCTTTAGTGGTCTCTGCACGGCCCTGCTTGCAGTGCCTGTTTGGCTCCAACATGCAAAACCCAGCAACCTTTTTCAAAGATGTTTTAGGCAAGTGTTAAAAAAAAGATTTTACCTTAAACACATGCTTTGGTCAGTTATCAGTGTTTTTGCATATTTGTATTTGGTGATAGACCACATGTTTCACTATTTATTGTTTTCATTTTGATTGTTGAACAGATAGACTTGTGCCTTCCTGCTGTGTCTGATAAGTGGTGTGTGTTGTTTTCCATGCATCCGTGGTAGTGTGTTCTTATGACTGCTGCCTTCCTGTCGTTTTATTGGGAGGACTGAACCACTCGGCTACCCGCAGGGGTCTCACTGACCAGGAACCCAAACTTGCAGTCTGAGAAAGTCTAACACTTTAAGTGTTGTGAAAATAAGAGTGCAGTCTCATTAAAGCATCTGTCCTGAGGAAGCGTTGAAATGAGGCGCAGGGCTGTCTTCCTGTTCTTGTGGTAACATGTGTGTTCACTCAGAGCGCAGATGCACAGGTAATAACATTAAAGAGGAAAATCCCCTCCACCAGCATACACATCAGCATGCAGACTGGTTAAGAAAACACACAGCGACACCTATGTGTTCCTATTTGAGGTACATATAAACACACACACACACGCGAGTTTGGTGTGTTAGAGACTATCATTATGTGGAGCTCTGGGACTATTTATCTGAGCCGGAGCTCAGGGAGAAAGTCGTCAAAACAGGAAGTGTTTTATGTAGCTGAAAAATTCCATTTTTAACTCTCGTAAAGTAAAATAAATACCGCACTGCAACGGGCTCCCCGCCCATTTTCTCTCTCCCCAGGCACCACAAAGGTCTGATGAAGTCATTTCCCTTTCGATCAGGGGCATTCACTGAATTACAACAAACTAGGACCAAAATTTAATGCGAGGTTTTAAAAAGCTACCTGTCATTAAACAGAGTCCAGAATAATATATTACCCATGTAGTAAGGATTAAATGTGACTAAGTAATAAATATAAGTTCCTTATGGCTAATATTGATAAGATTTTCCAAGCTGTCCAACAAATCAAAGGCACTCTAGAATGGTGTGATGGACCGAGTTAAAAACAGAAGGAGTCACAGGATATTAATTAGAAAAATAGGGTTTTTTATTTTAACCCAAAGATTATAAATGACAAAGGATAAACTGAGCTCATAAAAGAGGTCAAAGAAACAAAACTGAACTCAGGCAAAAACGTAAACAAACTGGCTGCACAAACAAACATAACTGACCTAACAAAGAAATGACACACAGGGGTTTATATACTGGCTGATAAGACCAATTAAGACACAATAGGGATAACTAAACAGAATACAATTATAAATAACACAAAACAACTAACAGTACAGCTAAGTTTGGCTAAACTAAAAACCCAAAAAATGAAAATCAAAAATATTAAAGTTTAAATACTAATATTTACTTAAATACAAAACTTATCCAAATAAAGAAAATACAAATTTCCCCTGCCAGCAGGAACTAGTGGTGCAGTCCAATCAGCATTTAAGCCTGCTGAGCCCTGGCATCCATCTTTTGTCTGGCCACTCCAAGGCAGGTAAGTACCGGCAAAAAACCAACAAAGTTAGTTGCAAACAAATTAAACTTTAAAGTTGATATAAATACACATGTTAACTAAATGTGTGCGCTAACATAAAGAACAAATGTATCCAAATCAACTAATAAATGTTTTACTGAAACTAAAGTGTTGTATTTGAATGAAAAAAATAAATGAAAACTAAATTGTGCATAAGAGTTACCGACTTCTGCCTTCAGAGTGTGGCCATGGATTTGACCATCACAAATGGAAATGTAACAGTCACTGGACTGTTAATATGTAGTTTGTAAACTAAATTTTTAGCTTTCCAGTTAAACTTTTAGTTTGAAACTGTGACATTCATAAATGAATAAATAATATAATTATCATATGACTTTGAAAAATGAAACCTGATTTTTTTTTTTCTCTTGTGGCAGGCTACATAGTGCAAATTATTGCTGTTAAATTTCAACTGTGTAACTTTACGAGTGGCACCCCATAGTTCACCATCAAGAATTATGCAAATTACGGAGAGGGTCAGCGTTAAAAATATGGGCTCTTCACAGAAATATAAAAAACAAACTCCAGGAGTTATGAAACAGCAATATCAAAAATTCATAAAATGTATTAATTAGCATAAAATAACACAAGTGGTGATTATGTTGGAGACATAATTACTAACTGCCAATCAGAGTTTTTATCCTGTTGCATAATGTTCTGACCAGACTATATGTTTGATACACTGATAGAAAGATTTAATATTTATCTTTCAGTTCTTGTGAAGCTCATTGTGAAGCTGATTCAATAAAAACCTCTATGAGCACCATTTTGTCTCTTTCATTTAGTTAACTTCTAAGTTTGTTTCCAGTTTTTCTGTCAGTGTGAGCACACACACATGCGCGCGCACACACACACGCACATGCACATACCTGCGCACGCACTCACACACGGTGTTAAAATACTCCTAAAAAGTTGGTTTGTGTTGGTGCATGTGCAGATGCTTCTTATTAGTTGGTGATGGCAGCCTGCAGAGACCTGGTGTCGTGGAAAAAATTACTTTAGCAAGAGTCTGGATGAAAAGAAATAAGAAATGTATTAAAACCTTGCAAGGTGAGAACAGAAATACAGAGTCAAGGGGTCTGTCAGGTGTGCTCTGACCAACTGTGGATCTGGCTTCCTTTTATAGGTTCTGGTCAGAGAAGAGAGACTTGACTGGAATCACAATCAGTGAATCCCTGATTGTGATGTATCAGGGATTCTGTGGAGCCCAACACAGATGGTCTGACCATTTGTCTATTGTTAAGGAAAGGGGGTTGTTCTTTCATGCTAAAGAGGGCAGATAAGTTCTACGTTGGGGAAGTAACACTTAGATAGTCTCCAGGATCAACGACGTCCACTGCTGTTATTGCACCATAGAAGTCTATAGGAGATAGGGCTGAAGTGAATCTCACAATATGATACGATCCGATACACGATTTTCTGCCCATGATACGATATATATTGCAATATTCAGCAAACATAATTCGATACAATTCAATATACTTTTGCGATTTTCTGAAAGATTTTAGAGGGACAGAGTGATTTTTGTGACATTTTGTGATGTTATAGAGTTGGATTGAATTAATTTAACTGAAAATTGATTAAAAGCACCAACTACACAATACCTGGCTCTGGTTGGACATGGACACAGACTTAAAGTCAACAGCTGGACAAAATGAATCAAAGAAGTGGTGAAAAAACATGTTTCTTTTAATTGAAACAGTACAAACTGTAGCTTACATGCATTTGTAAAGTAAATAAAGTGCACCAAGTACCCTGCTCTGAATAGTTTCATACCTTTTTAACCTTGACACTTAACATCTGGAGGAATCACGCTAAGCCTGATGACCTAATCACTCTCCCGGTGAAGCAAGCAGTGAGTGAGCAAGGTGGCAGTTGGATGTTACGATACTTGCGGATGAATATCGATTTTTTTCTAGGAAAGAAAATATTGATATATATTGCAATATCGATATTATTACACAGCCCTAATAGGAGAGTAGCTTGACCAATCTCATGATAAGATTATGCAGAGTCATGATCTCATCATCAGACACAATCTAAAGCACAAAAGGGGTGAAGAGCACATTATAAAATTTTCCATTAGACCTGGTCACACCTAGTAGGACTGAATGCAACTCACAAAGCGATTAAAAAAATAAAAATGGGACCTGGATCATAACCGCATTCGGCAACATGTAATACTTATGAGTTAAATATATAATCTACCTTTCAG
>NW_015117089.1:0-2924 GCF_001443285.1 Poecilia latipinna | reverse complement strand
CTGGCTCAGGAAAATAAAGCTAGAGGAGCAAGAATGTTTTCACAAGCTTTTTTAGGTCATGACTTTATGGTGATTCTTATGCTTGCTTTTAGACTTTTTAGACTTTGTGTACTGTGAATTATGCCGAACAGGATATTATGACTAGTGTCTTTGAAAATTGGTTTGTAAGTCAAACTTAACATCATGGTTTCTGACAATAGCTTCTTATTATTGCAAGGTCACCTGCTCAGACACCAGGCCATGGTATGTGGAAAAATGTATTGGAAAGAAATGTACATATTTTTAGTTTGACCTCAAAAATGAACTTTTGATGTTACCAAAAAATACCAATCTTTGCTTTCATCAACCATTGCTCATCATTTTTCTTCAGTCCAGTCCGTTGGGCAAATTGAAACCTTTCATAATACAATTAATTTGATTTATATAACACTAATTTACAATAGGTAATGTTAAGACAATTTACAAAAAAAAGTCATTTCCATTCTACTTAACAGTGCAGCAATTTTTATGCATTATTTAAGTCAGTAAAAAAAAAAGTTAAGTTATCCGAGTTAAAAATGTGAATTGCATCATGTCATTGACTTATTGACTTGACTTGTTTATATGCTTCCCCCCCCTCTTCAAATTACTTTTACCCTGTAGTGACTGATTTGGACACAACTGGAGTTCCATAAAGTCTCGTAGTAAAAGTCACATTAAGACATAATCAGAAAGCCTCATGCTGAACCGATTCTCCCCACAACCAACCATCCTCCAACGTTTGTTTATCAAGTCAGAGTTTTTAACAAGAAAGAGTACAACCGGTAAAATTGTTGCTTTATAAGTCACAACAAGTGTACATTTTATCTTTAGGTTTTATGTAACACCATACTAATAAGCTACATGATTGTTGGTAAATAATATCACACCGAACACAAATCCTAATCATAAATCTCTACTGGATTTGCTCCTTTTTTCTTCTGCAGCCCCTGAATTAACAGGAACAACTGATGTTTGTCCGTTCTGTAAGAAAAAAAAAGTTTTGCTTCTTTTACATTGTTGTTTTTAGAGCACACAAATGATACAGTACTTAATAAATTAAAATAAAAGTTGGTCATTTACATTATATTCATTTAGCCACAAAAGGAAAGTTATTAGTTATACTCTACAATTCAGAGGGGAAAAGGTTTTAGACATTTTAATGAGATCCAAATTTTTTTAAAGTTTTGACAAACCTTGAAGTCTCTTCAGCTCGTGGAGTCGTCTCAGTGAAGTTATCGTTTGTGGAGGGAAACTTGCTGTCACTGTTCTGCTCAGTCAGAAAGTCCCTAATGTCATGTCGTGAGCTGGAAAAAAAATCAACAAGCATGTTTGCAAAAATAGAAGTCACATCGAATTTTCACTTAAGACTTATAAAATAGTTTTATGATTTTGGTTATGGCTGTAGAACTTAAACTGAGGCAACAATGAACAATAACTTGTTGGGCAAATAGTGGAAAAAGAGGAGATATTAAAGACATGCTAACCTAAATGTGTGCAAATGCAACCATTGCTCAAAATGAATCAAACTCACGTAACACAGTGTAATGATTCACCTCTGCAGCACTTTGAGTCACCTGAACTTTACCAAAATGTAATTACATACTAGATTTATCTGTAACTTTATTCTTACCTGTGTGATTAGATGCAGTTTGTCCAACAGGTTCCATGTTGACGTAAATTTCCTCCATGGCTTCAGACTCTGTGCTGCTTTTAACACTGACTATAAAATCCACTGCAGTCGTGGAACTAAGTGAAAAACTGTGGGAAAGAGGTGAGATGTGTCTGGTGTTCAACATAAAAAGTAACATATTTTAGAGATAACAGCCAAATAAAGTAACTCATGAGTGCGGTTTCACTATTATTTTCTTAAATATCTTACACAACATAAGATTCTTGAAGGTTTCAATAGTTTCCTAAGTTCATATTTGCTGATTCGGTTCTGTATCAATGAATATTTCTCCTTTTTCTTTGTTTTCCTTCAGCTCGGTTAATCCTACTCATAATAAACACATTACACTTTTCTATCAGTGAAGAAAATAAATTAATTTTACATTCATGCACAACTTTGCAGCCTGCCGTATGGTATCAGAAATTAGAAATGGTTTTAAATCACTGATATAAGGATGAAAAATGTTTGATATAAGGGTGTTGTGATGTTCCTGCTCCTGGTGTCCAAACGTAGTTCCGAAAGGGTAATAAATTGTTGGAGAAGATGACCGGTTCACTCCTTGGATCATATGGACCCAACAGTTTTACGGGTCTCATTCTGTCCTGATAACTAGTCATAGCCCAGTAAATACAACTATCATCTTTGCAGTTTTATTTCTAAATCCTCGTTTAACCCTATTCCTTGTCTTCTTACTGTCTCACTCCATTAGCAGAAACACTGACATTAAGAAACAACAATATTACCAAACCTCTATAACCGCTGGATTGAATAATTATGAAATTGTACGTATTTATTCTTAATTAAAGATATATACTTTTAGGACTGCCGTTTAGTAAAAAAAAAAGCTAGTGTCTAAAACTCAGTCACCATGTCTTCTCATCTTCTGAGAGAGATCGACAGTTTGACAAACAGTTTGCTTTGTGAAGCACCGCCTCACTGGGAGGAGGAAAGGCTAACATGCCAATCAGCTGCATGTTGGGCGGGTTAAAGTAAGAGAAACCTGATGCTGCATTCAAAGCATGAAGAAGACCAGCAAGCAAAGCATTCACAGAGTGGATGTAGTAGAATATCAGAGTACACGAGATACAGGATAGAAGATTTGACTGAATCAAGATCTGTGCAGAAGTTCATACTGGGAAGCTAACTGGAAAATTGCTAGCCAAGTATGTGGAGCAGGAAAATAGGTTTGCCTCAAAAGATTCAATTACTGCAACATGTAAAACATGTTTAGTTA
>NW_015117088.1:0-23193 GCF_001443285.1 Poecilia latipinna | reverse complement strand
GTCTTACGCCATTTCTCCATTATCTTCAAACACAATCCTTTGGTAAGCCAACTTGTAGCCTCACACTTTGAGCTTATGTCACGGAAAATAAACGGTTATTTACATTTACTCGCGGGCCACCAGGGGGAGCCCGCGGACCATAAATTTGGTCCTGTGATCACAATTTGAGCAATACTGCGGTAGACCTGTGAGCTCTGTAATCTCAAGGTTCTATGTTTTCATATTCAATCATAGAACTGTAGGGAATCAGATTACCTAATTCACCAGCCGTGAAGTATGTGGAGCAAAATGACCAATAAAACAATAATGAGCCAAATATTACCAAAACTTTGAGCATATAAAACAAACTAAATCTCACTTGGTTTTCTTGGCTGCGCCTTCTTGTAAATAAAGAGTGACTTCACATTTGGATGATCGTCCGGAGCCATGGTTTGCTCTTTTTTTTTTTTTTTTTAAACGAAGACTTTCTATCTGATGCTGCCAGAACACCAGTGTTTCAGTTTTCCAGGTCTGTCTGACCTCCCAGAGCAAATAATGATGCAACGAGCAGTTCACATCTGCTGGGTCTCTGCTAAGGCGCTGAAGAAGCTGGCCTCAGTCTGAAAGGAAATATTTTTTCCCAAATAACAGAAGAATCATTAGTCATGATTGTCTTTAAATAGTTCTGCACTTACTTTGTAAACAACCTGTTTTCGTCTGGCCACTTTGAGGTTGCATGACTCCGTGTTGCAACCAAACTGAATATGATGAGCAGATATAGAAGGTCGGTGTTTATTTCTAAAGCTTACACTGCAGCTGCTAAAAAAAAAAAAAAAAAAAAAAAGAAAGAAAACAGGAGGTGGATGTTTTGCTACTGTATATGGACATCAATCTGTTTCCTTTCCTGTATTGAGGATAACATTTTTGCACAGCTTGCAAAAATTTAATTCACTGCAAGCATAACAACAGAGCATAGATCTCTGTTGTTATCCTTCTCGACACATTCAGCTCTGTACTCAATGATTTGGGGATTGAATCTAATGTGGCCGTAGGCGAGGATGATGGCTGAGATTCCAATGCAGGATTCTACTTTGAATTTAGCCATTTTAACCATTGTGGCTGGATGTGTGTTGAGGACCATCCTGCTGGAAGGTGAACCGCCATCTCTTGCAATCTCTTAAGTTTTCTTCAAATATTGTCCTGCATGTTTTTAACTCACCCATGAACTTGAAAAAAACTCCCCTTCACCATGATGCTGCTACCACTGTGTGCCACCATGGGATTTGGTGGTAGTTGGTGCACATTTGCATAGACATTTTAGGGAAAAAAATATCAAGATAATAAAAAAACACTTCTATGGGAAACCTATATTACTTGCATAAAAATCGAAATTGGAACCTTTAGACTTGCTTGCTGCAAGTAAACAGTGCCGGCTATTACAGCTTCCGTTCACCTCTTTTTATTACAGAAATAAATATCCTTTTCAACTACAAAATTTTACATGTGTGTGCATTGTATTTGTTAGTATTCATAGTTGTGACTATTGCTCTTATTTGTACATTTCCAGTTATCTTATACGTTTTTTTTTGTTTGTTTGTTTCTGTTGTTGTTGTTCTTAGATATTTTGACATTTTTGACATGGAAATGAATACCACTATCATCAGGTGTCTAGGGTGAAAATAGAAATTTGTACCAATAGTTATTATATGGCCGTTAAAAATCTCCGAAACGCAGATATGTGTGCACAAAAGTACTAAAGTTTATTGCACGATCCTGCCTTCTATCTGTGTTTACACATCTTGATCCTCTAGATGCTGCTGCTGCTGCTGCTGCAACCTGAAAAGTCGGACTGAGAATCCTCCTCCTGTTTCACGCAGTGCTCACACTTCAGAGCCGTGTGCGTATCCGTGGGAGAAAAATTCACCGGTTAAAATCCAGTCTCCAGCCCTCCACCTTGTGGTCCACACGCAGCAATGGATCCCTGCACGCATTGCCGGAAATTGGGCATGGAAAACAAACACACACACACGCACACACACACACGCACCTACACACACTCACGCACACACTTCACTGACACAGGTGGTTTGGACTAAATATATGTGCTGCTATAAATAAACCCGAGCTAAAAATAAGCCGGACTGGGGGAAAAATGAAGGCTGTGTGAAAACATGAAGCTTGTGGGGTTAATGTTTGGAATGAATTAGTGAGCAGGAAGAATGGTTCAGCTGGAAGACAACATGGTTAAGGACCGACCTAAAATTACAGGGCAACAGATGCACAGTCTAAACATCTAAAGCAACCCGATAGCTCAGTGGAGAAAGACAGTCATATCATAATGCAGGCATGTAGGCCCTGTATTGAGTGAGTCAGTCTTTCCGACAGAACACTTTTTCTCCCCCCCCCCCCCTTCCAAAGCCTCATTTTAACAAACTCAAAGTGCAAAGAGAACATACATCACCAAAATCACCTTTTGTTTATTTGCAATTCAAATGTTAATTTTTTTTGTAAATTAGTTTACATTGAGCCTAAAAGCGGCTGCACTACTTTAAATAAATCAATAAAACAACAACATACAGGTGATATTGTGCAGATTTTTTTAAAAGCATCCACTGCTGCTCTCCTGGTAATTATTTCCATGTCTCGGTTTCCTTTCAAATCCCTGATTTGGGTTTAATTTGTCGTCGCCTAATTTGCTTCACTTCCACGCTGTGACCTGCACACATGAGCGGTGTCGGTCAAACATGAAAACACGATCACTCAGCCAGTTCCACGGTGCGCGCTCCCCAAACCCACCCCACCTCACCCTCCACTTCATCTAACCCTCAAACTCCCCCCGCCCCTGTCCCTCTGCCATTGGTTGGGCGCGGAGCGGGGGGCGGGTCGCGATGGAGCAGGCGATTTAAAATGGTTTGGGGGAACTCAGCGCGAAGCACATTATCAAGACCGGTCATCCAGAGACACGAGGGACGTCTCAGCTCGTTAGTGCCAAAGTAAATAATAAGCGGAGCGGTTAAACGGAGGCCACAGGAGGTTCTGGATTATATTTCAGACATCTTGATCCAAGCCGGTCCACAGATGCTCAACAGGTAGGAGCAGCTTATTGCACAAACTGTTTGTAATAAGACCGTAAACAGTCGAAGTAGTTTTAAAGTGCTTTTATTTGAATTATTTTTGATTCAACTCCTGACTTTGATGGGTTCAGATGTTTCTCTTTGACGCTCAGACTTCCTGCCTTTTACACTCCAAATGCGCGCGGTCACATCTGTCTGACAGCCCGCGGAAAAGTTTAATTTTTTTCTCACTCATTTCATTTTTTTTTTTTTTTTTTTTTTTTTATGGGTAAAATGTGGATGTGGGTCTCTATGTGCGGGATTGCTTCATATTACAGCGCATTTCCCCCCAGCCCTGCACCTGTTAAAATGTGTCCTGCGGGTTTGGTACGTTCTCTGTCAGACAAGTAATAAATGTTTCAAATTATATACAAGCCAGCATAAGATGGTCAGAGAGTTTTGAACATCTGTTTAACTTTCTGCTTGCAAAACAGCCGGGAATAAAAATGAAAGGTGTCGCTTAGATTTGTATGCATTTAATTAATATTTCATAAATTAAAACAACATCCAACAGCAATGTGCTGTAAAATAATCAGACTTCCTTCATCACGCTATGCAGCCTGCGTTGCATTTGACTGTGGATGCACATCAAAAATGCGTCTAAATTACCCACTGATATTTTGCCCAGCTGTAGCTTTTGATGATTAACACAGCAGAGAAGTTGCGTCAGCCATATGTTGCGCCGGTGTGAAACTTCACTTTGAATCAGCAGAGGTTGCGCAGTGTACACACCCTACTTGTGGTACCGGTACATCTGAAGAAGCTTCTAGCTCTCTCTACCTGATTCCCTTTCACAAGCATTATGCAAGATAGAGAAGTTCACTGCGAGTTAAAGAAATAAAATAAATAAATCATAGTTCAGCTGGTCCATTATGACTTTTGTCGCCAGGACAGCCAGACCTAATGAGAGATGCTTTGGTTCTGCTGGGAGAAGCACAGCAGAAAGATGAAATCCCTCCAGCGGGAGTTTGTTGTGAGTCAACAAGCTGTGCATCATAAATGGAGCTCATGCTTCTGCTCCAAAGAACAAGTGCACAAACCCTGGGAGTGACATTAGGTCACCAACCGAACGTCAACAAAATATGCAGCTTTCAATGCCGACTAGACACAGACATTACACATTTTATCAGTTGTGCACAAAATTTATGCCATATGCAGTATTTTGCAAACACATGACATTATGCTTTATATATTTGTGTAACTTTACAAGTTTTGTTGTATTTTGTATCATTTGTTGCATGTTATGTACATTCTGACAGAGAATGACTCGTTTCCTTAGTAAAGAAAAACAAACAAAACATTAAACTATTTACCTGATCTGGTATTTGCCATATAAACTCTGTAATGCTAAACTGAATTGGAAATTATCAGATCATGAGGGGCATCTAAGAAAAGTAAGACTGTTTTGTAAATGGGCAAAATCTGGACTGAAGTGCAATTACTGTGCAACCTCTGTTAGTTCAAGCTGCAATATAAATTACAGTTAAATTTTTATGTTTGTCAAAATGGGGTAAACTCTGAGTTTGAGACAAGTTCCCTCATCCTAGGCTTTAGGTTCCTGATTGTTTTTCTCAGGCTGCATAAACGCTGCATAAATCCATCTCCAGTGATTTAATGTTGTTTTATGTTTTCTTATTTGAATAAAGTTTACCGATTCTGTTTTCACTAGTTTATCTAACAGATCATTATCTCTGTGTTTCTGCAGCAGATGTCGTTGATGAGGTCCAGTGCCCCAATGAAAGAGGAGTGACCACTTCATCCTCCTCCTCTTGTACTCCCACCCTGAGGCGTCCCTTCTGCCGCCTCATTTTGTCACCATTTTCTCCCTTAGTTGGTCTCCCGAAGCGTTTCAAAACTGTTTCTCCAACGCTTCTTCCAGAAACTCAGACTGTTCTCTAAAGCAGAAGCAGCACAGCCCTCCCAGACTGAGGTGATGGGAAGTGTGCGAGCCAGCCGCTACAGCACCGTGTCATCAGAAGAGGACAGCATGAAGCTCGCCACCACGGGGGTACCAAACGGCAAGGCTAAGGTGCACACGAGACACCAGCCGCAGAGCCGCTTCGTGAAGAAAGACGGCCACTGCAATGTGCAGTTCATCAACGTGAGCGAGAAAGGTCAGCGCTACTTGGCCGACATCTTCACCACGTGCGTGGACATCCGCTGGAGGTGGATGTTCATCATCTTCTGCCTTGCCTTCCTCCTGTCGTGGCTGTTCTTCGGCTGCATCTTCTGGCTTGTGGCCATCTTTCATGGGGACTTGGAAAGTGATACCAAGAAGTGCATCTCCAACGTGAGCAGCTTCACTGCTGCCTTTCTCTTCTCCATCGAGACCCAGACTACCATTGGCTACGGCTACAGATACGTGACAGAGGAATGCCCCGTTGCGGTCTTCATGGTGGTTTTTCAAAGCATTGTTGGATGCATCATCGATGCCTTCATCATTGGTGCGGTCATGGCCAAAATGGCAAAACCCAAGAAGAGAAACGAAACTCTGGTGTTTAGTCACAACGCCACAGTGGCCATGAGGGATAACAAGCTTTGCCTGATGTGGCGCGTGGGCAACTTGAGGAAGAGCCACCTGGTTGAGGCACACGTTCGAGCTCAACTCCTCAAATCTAGAACGACAGCGGAGGGAGAGTACATCCCTCTTGACCAAATGGACATAGATGTAGGCTTCGACAGCGGAGTCGACCGCATCTTTCTGGTCACCCCGATCACTATCGTCCATGACATCAATGAGGACAGCCCCTTTTACAACATGAGCAAGCAGGATCTGGAAAACTCAGACTTTGAAATTGTGGTGATCCTAGAGGGCATGGTGGAAGCCACGGCAATGACCACGCAGTGCCGCAGTTCGTACGTTGCCAACGAGATCCTGTGGGGCCACCGCTTCGAGCCTGTTCTCTTCGAGGATAAGAACTACTACAAGGTGGACTACTCTCGCTTCCACAAGACATACGAGGTGCTAAACACTCCCCTATGCAGTGCCAGAGACCTGGCAGAGAAAAAATACATCCTGTCCAACACCAATTCCTTCTGTTATGAAAATGAGATGGCACTAGACAAAAAGGAGGACACGGATGAGGGCAACGGGGGCAGCGTCGGTCCCGACGGCACCCAGATGGACAGCATCTCAGAGACTGAACACAGCCAAGCCATGGTACCGCTGGAACCAAGGACTCTGAGGCGAGAATCAGAAATATGACGACTCAGACTTCTCATGAGAGACTGAAAGAAAAACAAAAACAACAAAAAAACATCTCCTCTCTGCTCTGAAGGCTTGATAAGCCAAGTCAGGAAGGGGAAGTCAAGTGGTACTGCTGTGGGAAGCCGGAAAAGGTCCAGGACTCTATGTAAGGGGTCTGTCTTTACTTTGACTACACACAGTATGATGAAACACAGCACTATGAAGCATGTGCTCAATGCAGAACTAATTCTCCTCCAAGAACTCCCCACTAATGTGTGCTCCGTCTCTGCAAAGAGGAAGCAGGTTGTTGTAATGACCTCAGAAGTGAAGAAATGTACCTGGATGTCCCGTCTAGCAAGTACAAGGCGCTTTCTGAGTTTTTTTTAGATTTTTAGTGCTGCTACAGGATAGAGAAATGACACACTCGCATCTCTTTCATTTTAACGCTTTTACCTAGAACCAAAGAGTTAAAAAAGAAAAAGTCGGAACAAAGAAGGTACAAAGCAGAGTATTTGTTCCTGAGCTGGTCTCAGAGCAAGAAGATATCACAGATCACTGTCTCTGTATGCAATAAAAGAAATAAAAAATGTGTCCTCTGACGTGACAGCGCTGATTCTCTGAGCTTATGTTTTACAGCAGTTGATCGTAACGTATGCTAAGAGCTGCTCAAATCAACTGAAACCTCTGAGCAGAGCAGTGTTATTCCCTCAAAACTGACAGAAACCATTAATTTAAAGAGAGTTATAGGGTTTAACTATGGGGGATGTGAATGTTCCAAAAGAAGTGCTGCTAAGGTGTTGCTTCAGTTTTTTTCTTTTTTTTTTTTTTTGGAGTTTGTTACTGAAAAATACCAAAGAGTATTACTATCATAGTTATGTTTGTTTAAACCAACACCTGATTAGATTTTGGTACAGAAAAGTAGAATATTCTAGGGAATTTTAATAATGTTTGTTTTTAAAGAATGTGTGTACAGTTTCTTTTAATATTTTTGTTTTCTTTACAGTGATCATCCTTATCTTGAGCCACTTCATCAAGCCTTAATCTGAGTGGTCAGAATGACCAGAGAAATATAAGTTGGTTTTTGTAGTTTTCAGAACTAAAACATTTTGTTTTTTTTTTGGATGATTCTTTTTTATTATTTTTGTCTTCAACTTGAATTAAAAAAATATGTTGATTACTAAAGACAAACCTACTTCACAGGTTTTAAAATATGATGAAGCAATGCAAGATTAGAAACTACAATCTCTGAACGAAGATTGTGTCATAACCTCTAACTGAATCCGCTTCTTTTGTGCTGTGAGAAGACTAAAGATCATCTTTCAACATCAACACTACCTGAGTCTTTGTTCTGTGTTGAGAATGTAAGACTTGAAAAAAAAAAGAAAAAAAAAAAATTCAAAGCCAAATGTACTGTAACCCCAGCACATGAAGGTCTGCTGCACAAAGAAAAACACATTTATATCATGTATGTTTTGTTGAAAACAAACAAACAAAAAAAAAACCAGACGGAAAGCCGCTCGGCTACACATGTAAATACTTGTCCTCCCTGTTGCAGTTGTTTTTTGTTAGGGGTCTTCCAAATGTACTGCAAAGTCACAGAATGTACAGATTTTTGTATTATTGTTATTATTATTATTATTGTACATTATATTGCTATTTTTCAATAAAATGTCAATGGACAAATATAATCACTGTGTCAATAATTTCTCTTTCATTTATCACTTAGTTTTTTATATAGGGACAAGCATCTGGTATCAGCAAAAATCCAATACTCGAGACATTAGCAGCCTAAGCAAATTCACAAGACCCATCAACAGCAAAGCCTTTGATGACATAAAATATACGGTTTAAAATGAAATACAAAGAGTAAAAAAATAGGAGCCACTCGGACACAACAGTAGAAAACAAAAACACAGAAATGCTGTAAATTACGTGAGTCAAAGTGCTTTACAATTTCACCAAACACTAAGATGAATACAGTGTAAACAGCTGATGAAATACAATAAGAGATACGAGCCAATGTAAGGAATAAGATTGATACAAAATCATTTTAAATCTCACTTTTAGCTCAAAGCCATTTAAATAAATGGTGACTTTCATGGCAAGAGGACATATCCCTTCAAAAGGAAACTGATTCAGCTTAAATCAAAATGATTCTAAGCTTCAAGGTCAATTTTGTACCTCTTTGATCAGGGCAGCACAAAATCGCACGAGGGGCTCTCTATGTACATGGAGCATTTTCTCTATAAGCTCTTCAGAGAAACCACTTAAAACTTTAATACCAAGATGAAAAACTTTCCAACAAAACTTAGAATATTGTCTCCATTGATGAAGAAGAAATCCAGGGCCAGTTTTCCCTACTGACATGCAAGAGAAGATGACTTACGTCTTCCCTGAAACTTCACTTTTAGCTGAGTGACATTTCTTTTTAGCGAGCCGCACTGATTGTACTGACGAGCGATGTAACACCAACCTGCTACCTCACCTTCTTTCACTCCATGTAGGCGGGATTAACACCTTCTTTTGTTTCCTCCATCTGCTCTCAGAAATGCTTCACTTTCATCCACCTCCCATCCCACCTTAGACTGTTTCTGTCATCCGTCTCTGGAGTTATATAACGGATCCAGGAGATGAAATCCAACAATCAAGTTGAGAGAAGATTTTTGATTTAAAAATTAACTTTAAGTAAACCAATGTCCTCTATTTTGGTAAGTACAAAATAGAGGACATTTTGTACTTACCAAAGTACAAACCTTCTCACAGGTTAATCTGTGAGAAGGTTAAAGGAGTCCATGTGTCTACAATAAACATTTACTGTAACATTTTTTTTATTAGCATATATATCAAGGCTTTATTGAATTCAATCTTTTATGTAATATTTATGTAACTTTAATTTGCTTAAATATTTAAAAAAATGGTTTTTCAATTTCACTGTTTTGAAATTGTGAAAAGCTTCATATGTGAAAGTACTGGATTATGAAAGCCACACTGTTAAAAAATATCAGCTTTGGTGGCGATGGTAGCTGCCAGTCGAGAACTGGATTTTGATCTTTGTCAAAAAAAACAACAACAAAAAAAAAAATAAAACACAATACTTAAACTATATAATGAAATTTTGTAATATCATTTTACCTGTTGCAGAGGACAAATACTCAGAGAACTTAAATAAATGTAATGCTTTGAAAATAATGTGAGGCTATATTGCCACCTTCCTGAAATAATGGCCAAAGTCAGTTCCCGAAAAAGTGATTTTTTTTTTTTTTTTTGCCTAAATCATCTTTGGCAAAAACATTAGGTGTTGACTTTTCTGTCATAATCATTTGTGGCAAAAAATGACTTAGGCCATTATTTTAGGAAGATGATTATATCTGAAAATTGAATCATTTTGTCAAGTGTTATAGACTCTGACATTTATAAGCAATTAATCAATTCAAAGAAAGAAAAAATCTGTTCTGTACGATGCACTTTACGTCCACAGGTAGAAAAGGACCGTCACTGACGCAGCTGAAAGAAAAACCTCAAAAACGAAGTTTTCTGAGAGGCTCTCGAGTGAGTGTGTGTGTGTGATCTTTTCTTTTCAGATAAGCTGCGTTATCTGACACATCTTGATCATGTTAAAAAGTGAGAGATACAATCTTTATTTTTTGTAATCTATCCTCTGTCTGAGACATTAGGCTTAAATCCTCACCGCGTAGCATAAGTGAAATGTTTGAAATTTTTACTTGGAAAAGAAACAAAGCTTCTTTATTGCTATTTTGGTAAACAAAAGCACTTTTTTTTTTCTTACATCCAAAACTTGGCTCTATTTTGTCAATGCAGGGTGGGAAAATAAGGAGGCACTTTCCGGTCACACCATTTAATATTGCTTTTATTTATTGGATTATTAATATAAAGTTGAGAGCAGGAAAGGCCCATCCTGCTAGGAAGGAAGAATAGTAGCACATTGTTAAGGCGAGAGCAGCAGAACCTCACTGCTGTAGGTGAACGGCTGCTTCTGCTGTGCCGTTTATAACAATAACTGTGAATCAGTTCAACAAACAATCAAAGGTAAATGTTAAGCCAGCTCCCATTATTTCTGTGTAAACATCTGACATATCAAATAGCCGAGCCAATTACTCATTTTATCACTATTTATTTGTGCCCAGCGTCCGCTGAGCCCCGGTCAAGATTTAAGCAGCGAGCGTAATCTGGAAGTAACAATGCAGGAGTTAACGCGCTTGGATCTGCAACACAAACACAGCCTGCGCTCCTGAACTATAACCGGAACGCCGGGCTTTTGCGGAGGCTTCTGGGAAAGCTGGTGTTCAAACAGACTCAGTTTCCCTGCAGACCTGTGATCCTTGGTGTTTTGTCTGCAAATATAGTAAAGTCTTCCTGCTTCACATGGACCCCTGCCTGACCAGACAAAACTATCAGTCCACATGGTGGCTGGCTTGAGGAGGCAGTAGCCTTTGGGGGCTGTGGTCAGATCACTGTGTTGACCCAGATAACCTTTTACTTACAATGACACTTTGGTGTGCTGCTCACTTAAGATAAACAGCTTGATTTTATATTTTAAAATAGATCTTTTTGTTTAAAAAAAATAATAATAATGAAGCTTGAATATTTCTGACCAGCTTTCCTTTGTCATAATAAAAAAAAAATGTTGTTTTTTTTGTTCCACCAACCCAGCAGACGTAAACAAAGAGAAAAAGAAAAAAGCAAAAGATCAATAAAATGTCTGACCATGTTTGACAGAATATTTCTTTCAGAATAAACTCTTTTTCATAAGCTCTCCTTTTCTGACTGGCTAACAGTCTCTTCGATGACTTCTCTATTCGCATCTTCCGCTGCCAACTTGTGATTAGAGAGACAGAAACAGAACAAGAAACTTCTGTCTCTTAAAATAACATGGAACCAATCTAGTCAGGAGCAACAACTGTTTACATACTAGGCAACTTTTTAAGAAGCACATATGCCCCACAAAATATAATCCTCATGGGAAAAGATTTTTTTCATTCAGTCAGCAGGAAAATTCACTTCTTGATGACCTCAAGTGTAGGTAGAAGTTCAGACTATATTTGCCTCTTTACTTTTCCTTCAAAGCTACATTTGGACGTCATCTGTCACCATTTAATCGCACTTATAATTCTCTTATTATGAAGTCCTGCATTACCATGTCTAGTCAAATACCCTTATAAATTACAATTGCATTCCAATTTATCATATAACAAAACAAAAGGGCAAAGAAGCCATTATCTGCCTAGCAGATGAAAATACTTTTGACTAACATCAGAAACTGCATATTTCTAATTAAAATATTTGTGGTTGCAGCAGAATGTTATTGTTGAAAGGGCAGCGTTTCCTCACGTTCACATGATGTCAAAACTTTGTACACACGTACATCAACGCTTGAGCAATATTTCATGTTGTCGACGTACAAAATTTCACAGCAGAAATCAGAAATCATAGAGCTGTTCACAAAACTGTGAACAGAGGCTACTTGAAGTTTCATTTCATATTTCTGATTGAAATATCCCAACCCATTTTCTTACTCAAACATATGTAAATGTTCAGTTTTGGGAACTCAGTTATCAGGAAAACTGACCTAGAGTAATCAGAAATACATCATCAGCACAAAGCCTTGATGCTCACTAAGGACTCTGGAATGTCAGAATCAAGATCTGAAATGCCTTGTTGCAAATTGATTTAAGTTGACTTTAAAGGCCAACCAGCTGCAGCTGACAACTTCTTTGGGTGACTTCCAATAAGTGTCAACATCAGAAACAAAAGCATCCATCATTGTTCCAATACAGTTTCCCTTGAATTTGTGACCTATACTTTGCATAAAAAAAAAAAATAAAAATCTTCTTTTCATTCTTATCTTAGGTAGCAAACACATCCTTTCTTTGCACGGCTCTCCCCAAGGTTCCTGGAAAGCTGATTATGGAAGAAGTCACCTTGTACTGATTGCATTATTTGCCTTGGGAGAGCAGTTGACATATTTGAGTTTTCTTACAGTTCAGGTTTCTGCTCATCAAAAACGAGCCACAACTGGTTCTATAAATCCAGTTCTGACAACCTTAAATTCTGAATGACTCAGTCAGGATAAATTTCTCTACTTCCGAACTGATTTAACAGAAGGCTTGTAAACAACGTGTTGCTGAATAATTCATCAGCCTTCTCGATACCCGTTTGCCTTGCTGTGTCCTCTTAGAAGGCAAAATTGGATTTCACCCTGCTCACCAGATAATTCCTGTCCCTAAAGACACGTTTCCATTTCCTGCATCTGTTAGCTGGCACCTTCTCAACAGAAAGGGACAGAAGACCGCAGGTATTATATCAAAAAGCATCTCCACTGGAGCTACATTGTCACTGACAGCAGTAGTTGCTCGGTAAAGCTATGAGGCGCCTTGTGTTTGGGCTGAAGCATGCACATGAACCCCACGGCAGAAAACCTGGCAACTTGCTTCACACGTTCTTTCTGATTAGTTGAGAGACATGTTCTTCTAGTTTTTATCACTTCACTAATAACATTTCATTAGAAATAATCATATAAAAGAAGCAACGTTCCTCTGCTTCCACAAAGTAAAGAGACCAAAGCATTAAATATCCACCAAAAAAAAAAAAGTTTCCGAGTCGGAGCACAGGAGTTTGTTTAACAGATTCCAGCTCTGATCCTCCTATTATATCAATCCCAGCAGAATGTCATGTTGGCAACAAAGCTAAAGAATGTGAGTGATGCGAGAGGCCATATGATTTAGCGCCGTAATGCCGCAGTTATTTGGCCTTTTGTTGCCAGTCACAACAGGGTGACAATGTACAGTGCAGGTTGGCACACCTTGTGGTACAGTGCAATTCTGCTGCCTCATCTGATAACACAAACATAAACACCCGGGTAGCAGCCAATTAGGAAGGTTTCCCATCATCACCACTGCTATCATCGTGAGGCAGAATCGCTTCGTTAATCCAATCTGGCCTCACTCGTTCTTTTTATAGAGCATGACACAGACAGCTCAAACATCAGTGAGCGAGCAGCACGAACAAATCAAATCAAAGATTTGACTTTCCTTCACAGGTCTATGGCTGACGAGAAGAGGGGAGCAAATCATAACAGGATTATAAAATAAAAAGTAACATTAGCATCAGACTCACACAGTCTTTTACTGTATCCTGATCTAAAAGATGCTTCAGTCCCACTCTGTCCAAAATTATTTACTGTAGTAACTCGATGAGTCAACTATAGAAATATCTAAATACTATCACTTGTTTTATATTTTAATGGGCTATTCTTACAGGACTTCCTAAACAATATGAGTCACACATCCTTGAGTGAAATATTAATCTGAATAAATCAGCATTACCCACCACTGAAACTGAGGCCAACAGACAAATTCAGAAATCCTCTTTCTGAATAAAATAACTCGAATTCTTAATGACGTTATTCAAATAACACCAAAACTGATTTTGCAATGCATGTTCAAAGTTTCTGCAGTAATGTAGAAACTGCAGAAAGGTCATCAACAATTTGACTGCAGGTGAAAGAGCGCCCATTGTTTTTGCTCCTGTTAAACAACCTCTCTGTTTTTATCCGGTGTAGCAGCTGCTGGGAGCGCACTCAGATTGTGTAATGTTTGAAGGCTGCGGCTCAGCTGCAGTCAGAGCTTTAAAGCTGGCATGGAGCAGTCGAGGATTGCAGTATTTCTGCCTGTGGCGCCTCGTGAAACAAGGTTGTTGCTACTGGAAGGGTCGAATTTAGGGTACAGAAGGCACTGGGTTCACCAAAATTATAATTTCTGATGGTTTTTGGTCCATTGTGTGGACCAAAAACATTTTACATTTTACTTTGCTGCTCAGGTATTGTACTTTAAATTGGGTGCCGCTACATATTTTAAAAGTTTGCACATCAACGTATGCATGGCGCTGCAATGTTATTCATCGTGCATATGACAGAAAAAGCCACAAGGTGACAACATGCGTGTTGCTTACTGTAATGCTATCAATGTATATATATTACAGAAGCTTGTTTTAATTTAATCAGAATATCATCTAACGTTAAAATTTCAGATTCACTGCACACAAAACATATTTAATGCATTTATTTTAATTAATTTTGAAGATGTTGTTTTACATTGTTAATTCAGTTTCATAGAAAATAAAACTATGTTGTATAGACTAAGGAAAACCTTTTTATTAACAGGAATGTTATGACCATGTTATAACCTATTCCTTTGTATCACATATTTGAATTTCAACTTTCTAACCAAGTTTCTGAAATGTATTAACTTTTGAATAACAATCTGCCTAATAGATTTTTGGGGTTTGCAAAATTTCAATTAAGCATCTCCATTAACAGCCTGCAACTGCAAACCCCAGCGGCAGTTTGGAGCAGATGCACACTTCAAGATGGCAGAGCTGAGGTCTGTTTTGTGGGTGTCTGAGCCCAGACAAAGATTTAGTTTGAGCGGTCAGTTGGATATTAAACAGATATTAAAGCTAACAGTTTCTCTTGTATGTCCAACCAGTAATATTAACCAGTGGTAGTCATGGTTGCAAGACTCCGCCAGAGTTATTTCATGGGTCAAAAGGTGAAAAACTTTGGAAGCCATCGTCTCTGACGACTAAGTAGATGTGTTTACTCCATACACTACAGCCATGCTTCAGTGGACTTTTGGACATCTTGTATATTCTGCGCAGAATGTGCCATGCAGCATGTATATGAGATAGAATGACCATTTACCACATTTTTACACAACTCTCACTGAAGCACAAGTGAATCAGGGTTCAGACAGATCCCTGTTTTGTCCTCCCAGAGTCTATTTTCGTTTGCCAAACACTTCACAGCTGATATCTTACCCTCCCTATTCTGGGTGGTCAATTTGAGGAGAAGAGGTTTCACTGTGACTGTCACAGAGGGTCCAATCTGGAAGGAACGTTAGATTTTACATAGCATTGCGGAAATAAAATATATTCAACCCTTTGCTTATGTAAAAATATTCATAAAATCTGACACAGAAATTATTTTAAGAAATTCTTTCTGACTTTGAAACAAGGATTTAGTCCTGGAAGAGAGAATTCTTCCTGCAATCTTAAAATTTTAATTTATATGGCAATAACAGAAGAGTGACTGTTAAGAGAAAGGGAGATTTCATCCATGACTTTTATTAAGAGTACCAATTTAAAAAACATATATCTCTAAGACTTTATAGGAACACTTGCTTTATACTCAATTCACTGGAAATTATAAATTATAATAAATTATAAATAAATTATAATAATACTACACTGATAAAGGCTTCAAGTAATAGCAGGGAGTAAGAAGTACGACAAAATATGGAACAGTGGCCAGCCAACCAAAATGTCTCCTAGAGCATATCAACAAAAGAACCCAAAACAATATCTAAAGCCCTGCAGAGGAAAATGTTATTCAATTAATCTCAGTGTTCATGATTCACCAATAAGAAAGGAATTGACTTCCACAGGATGGTTTCAGGGTGAAAAACACTGCTGGCCAAGAAGAACTCAAATGCCCATCTCATATTTAACGAAATATGAGATAGGCCAACATTTTCTTGTCTATAAGAGGCATGTGTGTCCCATTGCATTTGGTTTAAAACTAAACCAGCTGTTCAGAAAAACAATGACATAATTACAGTGAAACATGGGGGTGGTAGAGCGATGTATTAGGGCTACACTACAGCACATGATCCAGATCTGATTGGATCCAGATCCAATCAGTCACATTCGATTGTGTCGATTACAGTGGGTTAGTAAAAGTTTCCGACACTGAACATCTAAAAGATATGAAGCTGAATACAAGGACAGTTGTGGTCAGGTAATTTTCTACAACTTCACTATAATATTTAGGATTTTATTTTGATGTTTACTTCAGTGTTTTTCTGGGATTTTTTTTTCAGATTTTATGGATTATATTTCAAAGTCAATGTATTAAGTTCTGAAAAAAGTAGATCTATGTTTTGTTCAAATTCGATGCCTTGCAGACAAACAGTTCAGACTTTATCTAAGGGTTTGTGTAAAAATGTACAAAACTTTTTAATTTACAACATGAATTGAGCACATTTGCCTATCTCCACTCCTGTTGAGTAGGTCGTCTTTTATAGGTGCAACATAAACAATCCCATTCTTTCTCAATTTTCCAGACAAGCTGATGGCCTAGTTATCCTGTTGATTTTATCTTGCAGGATGCACAGAGACATTGTCAGTGATTAAATGAACATCACAAAAGGTTGGGATAAGGCTGTGTTGTCTTGTGTGTGTGTGTGTGTGCCAGATATCTAGTGACAAACAGAGAGATTAACAACTCGGAGTGAGGAAGTAGTAGGTGGATAGGAGAGGGAGGTTATACACTGGTCAGTGTGGCTAATCAAGGACTTGGAGGGCAGTGACAGGGAGGAAGGAAAGCAACAGCTGAGGACAGAAAGGGACACTTTTAGTTTGAGCTTTGTGGGGACAGATGTTGGTCAAGTAGGGCAATGCTTTTCCACTGCCTCTTTTGAGAGGCAGCAGCAACTTATGCTTGTCCCTTTTGTGATATAAATGAAAAACTCGTTAAATTCAACAGATCAATCTGGTGTTATAAAAGAAGATCCCAGTGATTAGTTATCCTGGTATCAACAGTATACCCAGGTTCCTTTGGTCCTGTTCTTTGTAAGCAACTTAGTTTTGACTTCTGCCCTTTGTGCTATTGGCTGATCTTTATCACTTTCCAAAATGAGTGGCAAACATATTGCATGATTTCACTATATTCCAATTACAAACATAACTGTACAGGACAAACATGAAGATTTCAACCACATGTGAATCCATGTTTATAATTATACATTTAATATGGGGGAAAATTTTAATATTTGACAAGAACTAAATCAGTAAAAAAAATTAACTAAGTGGTTGTTTATTTTATTTTCTTAACTACACACTCACTTATAATGATAGGGACAAAGTAGAACACCATAGACAAAAATTTGGAGTCTGTGGATAGCTTTTAATGAAAAACGCAAATGGAAACACAAACACAAGCAGCACAATGCACAGAAAACCATGAGGGTTGACCAAAGACAGGAAGTAAACTGGAGAATCCAATATGGTCTGACTGAGAGTGAGTGGTATAAATAGTGGGGAGCTTAATTACTGAACAAAGAACAGATGGTTGATTAGAAACAGGTTCCAGCTGGGTAGAAACCAGCCAGGTAAGCTGAGAGGGAGAAAGAGAAATGGCTTGAGAGGAGAGAAGACGGCAGTATACAAATCTAACAGTGATAGAATCTGAAAGAAAAACCAAAGAATAAACAAACAGTAAAAGATTAACATAAGTAAATAAACACCAGATAAGGAGCACTAATTTAATCAATAACTAAGAATGAGCACAAATCAGAAAGTGATTGGAGATGCAAACCCAAGAGAAAACCAAAACAACCTGAGATTGTCACAGTTGCATCATATTCAAAAAGACTTAATGCAGTTAACAAAGAAGAGGTTGTGAATTTATCCATTTTCTATTTTTAATTAATTTGCAAAAATATCACAAAAAAAAACTTCATTATCCTATTAGGGTATTTACCTAAGAGCAGATATGTCCCACATGTTTTTTTTTTTTTGTTTTTTTTTGTCCCAATAGTTTCCTAAAGTTAACGAGTTACTCTGAAGAAAACCATCGGGAAACAATATATTTAGAAAATGTCTGCTCTCGGCTTTTATATTTTTGTGTGTGGAATTTTGAGAAACTAGATTCATTTAATAGAGTTTGAAATAAGGCTATGACATAACAAAATGCAGTAAAAGTAAAGAGTTTTGAACACTTTCTTGATGCACTGTACCTTCAGTGATTCATTCAGTACATTGTTTTTTATTTTACTTTATTTTGTTAAGTTTTTTATTTTTTTTTTTTCACCGCAACATTGGGCAGTGTAATTTTCGGTTATATTTTCTGTTTTAATGTTCAGGCTAAAAAATAAAAAATAAAAAATACTTGTGTAAAAAAACAGTTATCTAACCTGCATTTAAGTGGTTTTAGGATAAGTTGAACGAGACAGACGCAAAACAAGTTTTTCAGCCTATCTACATAAGCTTTTAAGGGAAGTGGAGCAGAAAATGCATCCAGGCTTTTAATATAATGATCTAAAAGTAGCTTGTGATCCGTACAGTCTGCACAGAGCTCATTTAAACACCAGAGATGTGACAGCCTCCCTGCTGTGAACAGCTGTTGCTATAGGCGCACGCAGTCTGGACTGGGAGGATGCTGACAACCAGCCACGTCAGCTCGGGGTCTAAACTCCCTCAGGAGGGACCGGTGTAAAAGGAACAGGTACATACAAGCACAGAAGGTAACAACAAATTGTTACAAATAATTAACCAGACAGAAATACCAGGTCGGCTCAGAGAGTCCAGTAAATGATTATTGCGCAGATGGAATCGAAGATGGTTGATCATTCACTTTTCAGCTTACGCGAGACGTAAAGTTTTATGCTGAGGGATCATTTTCTTTCTAAAATGTGAAGTAACTTTAGCGTGAAAATCTTAAGGTGAGTTTGTCAAAACATATCAGAAATTGAGCAGGGAAATGTACCCGACTTTCTCTGTTCGCCCAGATTTAAAAAGATAAATAAAATCATCTACTTTTTGAAATGTGATTAATGTCAAATGCTGGATATACTGGTTTTCCACTCGTTGCCAAATGTGAAAGCCAGTTTAACCTCAAGATGTGACAATTTAATTACATAAATATAGACATAAATAACGTAATTAGATTCTGCAAGTTTTCATTATTTCATGACCTGACCATTCTCCTTACATTAAAAAAAAACAAAAAACATATTTACTGTTTAGATATTGCCCTGAAAAGACTATTTAGAACAGTTTCCTTAATAAGTCCATAGAAAAAAATAACCACTGTTGTCATGGTCAGCCTGGTTAGATAATGGTATTGCTAACCATACAGTTACAGTTTGTGAATCACTTTGTCTTTTTCATGGGAACAATGTCCAGAGTTTTATTAATAATGTGCAGGAAAGGACAGCAGCACATTCAGCAGAAACAGGCATCTGACTTGTCTTCAATTAGAGGCCTAATTTAGTTGTCAGTGCCAAGGCAACCAACAAAGAGTCTGTATTTACTGAATCAGAGAAAAATCTCTTTAAAAGGCATAATGGCTCAAATTAGTCAGGATCCTCTTTAAAGAAGAGATATAAAGGAAATGGGGTCACGCCCATAATTAATGCTTAAAGGGTACCAGAACAGTAAACCCACAAACAAAGAGCTTTTATTTTTGAGTAGTGGGTGACACTGAAAGAGATCCCAATGCTGTGTGGACTCGAACAGGATGAAAGAGTCGGAAAAGCACAGAGATACAGCAAATAAAACACAAGAACATCAACAACAAAAAAAGTAGAATGGCTCTGGGTTGGTTCATCCTCCAGGATTTCAAATCCAGATTTTTTTTATCATGACATAATTATTGCAAGGTGATTTACTTCCTTTCGCAAACATACAATTTTTTTCTCTTTCTTTCTCACTTTGTTTTCTTTTTTCTGTTTTTTTTTTCTTTTTTTTTAAAAATCTAATCTGACATACATTGATCTTTTTTAAGATAGGATAGTAATGGGGTTTTTTCCCCAACATTTGGTCCACAGTCCTTGGTCGTGGTAATGCTTCTAAATCAGAAAAACTGTCTCACACTACAGAATAAGCAAAACACCGATAAAATTACAGTTAAGAAATCTAATAAATGTATGAATGTAACTACCTATTGCGCCATAGAGTCACAGGCTTCTGCTAAGCACTCAGATTCAAAGTCTGACACGTTGGTGTTTATGTAAGTACAATATCAGGTTTACTAAGGAAAGAGTGAATTTATGTTAAAAAAGTAAAAAAAAAAAAAAAAAGGTATAAACTGGTATTGTAGTGAAGCTTTTGCTGAAGAAGTATCAGCGACTTGCAAAATTGCTTCAGACTTCAGATCAGCTTCGCGTGCAATGCCAGTCAACTGGCATTGCACAGGTTTGAAGAGCGGTACTGCAACTTTCCATACACCTAGAAAAACTTTCCAGTACTTTCACTGAACTCTCTCTGAAAGGGTGTGGATGGTGGAAAAGTTTTGTGGTTTTCGAAATCGCAACCATTTAAAACCTTTACGGACTGTATTACTGGAACCTGGATCTGGAGCTCACGCATAGGAAACCAGGACAGTAGAATTAGAGACTTACTTTCAACATCTGGGTGTTGCAGATTGGTGTTCACTCCATCCCCCCCGCCCCCCCACTTTTATTTATTTTTTATTTTAGATCAGCTCACAAACTCAAATCTGACCCTACCTCCATGTGTCACTGCAGCCTCAAACAGGCTGATAATCAGCCAGTTTTAAGTGGAAAATTAAGCTGAAGCCTTATGGTGCGATGGAAAAAGATGGTGTTTTAACTTTCCTGGTGGAGGAAAACAACAGGGCACAAGGACCTGGTTGTCCTTCTTGATCACATGGCTTATGCACACACAATGATGAGGGAAAACCTGCCGTTCGGTATCCAGGAACACATCGGCTAAGACGTTCACAATAACAGGCTGGGGCTGATTAATGCTGACAGGGTCTGGCCTTTCATGGAGCCTAATGGTGTCGTGTGTCTGCGTGTGTGTGTGTGTGTGTGTGTGTGTGTGTGGGTGTGTGTGTGTGTTTGCCACTCTCACCTGTCTTGGTAGTCTTGCTCTCACCACAGCCTGAGTCTTTAGCCACAGACACTTCAGTTTGCAGCTCCTGTCTCTCCATAGAAACCGGGGGTGTGTGTGGATTAAGTAAACATGTCCTTGATCACATTATCTCCACTTTTCTTCTGTCTTACACAAAGCACATGATTTCTGCCTATACGTGTGCCGATTATGTAACACACACACAAAAAAGAAGAAAAATCTGGGTCTTCCGCACCACAAGACAGTCAATGTTTAAAATTAATTTATGTCAAAGATATTTCTGAAGAAATCCAAAAATTTGCTTTAAGTGGGTAACTTATTTGCGTTCTTCTGTCTGAATCCAATATTTATTGTGTAATGTCAGCCAACAATTGGAAAGCGAAGCTGAAACAATGAAGCTAAAGTATCATCCATTCAATTAATTTATGTATTACTTAAAAACTGTCCACACACAGATTTCCCCTCAGGATTGTGGATTATGTGGCTTTATTTATTTTTTTTTTTTTTTTTGGGGTCATTTTTAAACCATCCGTCTGCTTACAGCAGGCAAGTGGAAAGTAAACACAGCTGCATGCAGGAGATACAGGTCAGATCAGCGTCTCATTGTAACTTAAGGAAACCCGGCATAAATGCAGGCATCCAAAACCTTTTTTTCTGCCTCTTTTCCTCAAAATCCAAACGACTTTTGATGCACGCTGTGTATTACACGTAGCTGCAAGGTGATCAGTTCGAGATGATGCGATTAGGAGAGGGAAGGATGAAACAGAGCTTTGTCTCCACATCTAATCAGGATGGCAGGTATTAGAGGCCTGAGATGCATCCTGAGATAGGAATTCACAGAGCAAGAAGTACCTCTTATTCAATCATCAATGGAGCCGTTTGTTTGAGTAGAGCTCCTTCCACGTGCCCACGACACGCCGAGTCCAACAAAGAGGAAAAGCTGGAGCTTTGTTGGCCTAAAAATGATGCTATCTATTTATTAGCCCCAAAGATCCTGAAGGTAATCATTAAGACGCCAAGATTAAATATGAGGTAAAAAAAAAAATGTGTCAGTTCAAAGAGACATAAAATAATAATCTAATCAGAAAGCATGGCATTTGCATGCAATGTAAATACATTTCAACTATGTGTTAAAATGCCATAGTTTGTTGATGTAAAATATTAGTCCTGATTGACCATTTTGTGTGATGCATCACCTGGAGAAAAACACAACAGAAGAAACTGTTATAAGGAACAAAGTAAAAAGATTTTACTTCTATTAAGCACTTTTAATACACTATCCGGGCTAAGGTGTAAAAAGAGCTTTGCTGTTTTCACCTTTACATTGATTCCAAAATAAAGGTAAGATACTTGTGACTCATGGAGAATTAATTTGTGCATAGTGGCTCTTGAAGCAACGACTCTAACCTCAGTCCTCTCGTACTGAGACTCCCCAAATTCTTGAATGGATTTGGCTTAACAATCCTCTCAAAGCTTCTGGTTTCTCGTTTCTTACCACACTTTTGCTTCAACTCAGCTTTATATGGATATGTGTGGCTGCAGCACTATGTGAACAATCCGCTTCTTCCTCAGTGACATGCTGTGGCTCATCTTTCTTGTGGAGGGTGTCAGTGACTGTCTTTTGGACATCTGTCCAGTCAGCAGTGGTCTCCATGTGCAGTCAACTGACACATTTAGAGGCTCAGCAAAACCTTTGCAGGTGCTTTGAGTTCATAAGCTAATTACAGTATAACACCATTAGTTTACTTTTTTTTTTTTTAATATTCTGAGACACTTAATTTTGAGTCATTATCTGTGTGATCAAAATGATAAGAAATAAAGGCTCTAAATATTTTATTGTATGTGAAATGAATCTATGTAATATAAGTGAAGATATATATTTGGTTGACAATGGCTCAGGAGGTGGGAGTGAACTTTCTTTTGTGTCATTACCGTGATCAAATTGTTATTTTAATGACTGACAAGCTATTGACTTTGACTATTCACATTTGGTGAGACTGGATGTCTCCTTGCCACCATTCTAATCATTAGTTATCTTTTTTTTTTTTTTCACATGTGAAGAGATACTTGATCTCTTTTGAGCTTAACTGTACCTTAACATAAGCAACTATCTCATAAGGTGTAATGCTTCGACAATAATAATACGAAGTGCAAAATAAATGTATGCAAAGTCCTCAAGATATAGCAGATTTTGAGCTGGTTTATGAAAAATAATAAATATTCACAGTTATCATTGTTTCA
>NW_015117087.1:20246-24056 GCF_001443285.1 Poecilia latipinna | reverse complement strand
ATATATATATACTGCCACCCCTGAAAACAATCCCTGCCCTCCTCTTGCCACCCCATAAATATTTTTCTAGATCCACCCCTGGTTAAATCTAACTTTTTGTGTTGAAACAGGCACTTCCCTTTGTGACCGTGGTGGTTGGAGGTCCAACCTCAGGCCAGGGAGTTACCGTGGTAACCGCAGCGGAGGACGCTGATGAACCCCGGAGAGTTGACTTCAGCTTGACAGGCGATGGATGCTCTCTGTCACCAGGGTTACCACGCTGGGCAAACTATGTGAAGGGTGTCATACAGCACTACAGGGGTAAACATACGATCTGGTAAAAATGGACGTGAAATGCTGTTTCACGTCCTGTATTTTATTAAATTACACTTATTATTAACAGGCTGTTAAACTTGTTATACAAAGGAACTTTTAGCACTTTTTAACACTTTACGTTGGACACTAGATACAAGTCTGACAAATGCTTCCACCAGATGCTCACTGCCAGTCTTTGGTGAGCTGTTGCAGAAGAAAGAATTTTGTCTGAAATTTTTTCAGACAAAAAATGTTATCAGTGATTAGGAGCAATACTCCACTTTCTGTGTGATCTGTTCACTTTTTTATATTGTGATGGAGGTTCATTCTTTATGTTTCTGCTGTCCCCCACAGTATCTTAGCTCTTACTGATACAGGTAAGGTAAGGTAATTTTATTTATATAGCATATTTTCAGCAACAAGGCAATACAAGTGCTTACACTTTTACACTGTTTAAATACAGCTATTTAAGCTCCTGTTACCCATGAGCCTTTGTGTAAATTTGGTCTGCAACTTCCTGGCTGGCATTCCTGCATGTTAAGACTGGGGATGCACCAATTTGTCAGCCAGCTAATTTCCTTAATTTAGGGAGATCGATGACCGGCAAATACTTGCATGTGAAGTCGATCTTATCCACTGATCTTATGTTCCTCAGCAAAGGTCTAAAAGTTATCCACTATCCCCTTCAGCTCTCCCACGAGAGACTAACAGATCGGCCCACAGGGTCATATCTCCACATTTTCATTTAATAGTCACTTTCTTGCTATATTTAGCGACATTTCAGACAAAAAAAAAATAGTATCGTCCAAAATCAGAATCGGGTCAGGTTTTTTAAAGAACCATGATCTGCAATCAGCTAGAAAACTGCAATCGGTGCACTCCTAGTTTGGCTCTTGGAGAGCAAGTACAAGTTTACCACTAACATACAGACTTATTTACCTTTTTCCAAGCACTGTTGCTGTCAGCAAAGAAATATCAGGTCTATGTTGAATTAAATACTTTTAACTTAAGTTATTTGTTTTTTTGCAGTGAAGTTGACAAAGAAGCCAAATATGCCACCATACATATCCAGAGGGCATTTCATTAGGTCATCTGTGAAGGCATAGTTCTGTTTAAAGCGTAAAAGTTTACAGTCCCACATGCTTTCATGCTTTTAAAGATTTTATTGGCTCTAGTTTAATTATTAGTTTCCAGTTGTCTGACAGGAAAGTGGGTAATGAGAGAGGGAAGACAAAGGTCATCAGGTTGAGACAGAAACCTGTGACAGGTCACCACACCACCCCCACATACTTTCATTCTAGCATAAAGATCTTCATTAGACTTTATTACAGTGACTATAAAATGTTTTTGCCCCCTTTTATGCTTTATTCTGTTATTGCTTCTACAAATCAGTTAAGGTAAACATTTACTTTAGTTTTTTGTTTTACAAAAACAAAACAAAAACTTAATGTCCATGTGAAAATTGATTTTTCAATATAATGACAAAACTATGAGACATAAAATAGATGATTGCATAGATTTTCACCCTCCTTAAGTCAGTATTTAGCAGATGAACCCGTGGCTGCAATCACAACGCAGCATCTGTGTGGATCTGATCTCAAACAGTACCAACTCGGTTAGCGAGGGATCAGGGTAAACATCCCATTTCAAGTCCTGCCACCAATTTGCTATCGGATTGAGGTCTGGTCTTTGACTAGGCTGTTCCAGAGCGTCCATGTTGTGTCTTCAGACCATCTGTATACGTCTTCGGCAGGACGTTTCGACCCGTCATCTGGCTGGAGAATAAATGCTCTCTGCAGCTGTAGTTCTCTGGCATATGGAGACAAACTGTCCTCCAGGATTTCCATTTATTCTGCTGCATTTATTAAACCACCAACCTTTACTGAGAAGTATCTTCTCAGCACGATGCTGCCACCACCATGCTTCACAGTATGGATGGTGTGTTTCTGATGATCTGCAAGAGATCTTTCCTGCTAACAGCCATTACTATATACAATTACTCTTTGAAGATTTTGAAATGAGTTACAACATTCAACTTCCCTTTGGTATCAATAAAGTACTTTTGAATTTGAATTTGTTACCACCGACACTGAACTTCCATGGGTTCGGTTGGATTGGTGATGGCAGTAACACAGGCAGTAAAGCTCCTGTTAGCATCTCAAAGAGCATCCAGCTCTGCCTTTTGAGGGTGGCAGCACGACATTTATTTTTAGCTCATTAAGGTAAAGATCATCTATTAGAGCCTTCCTTGGTTCTGCTGATATAAATGGCTCAAAGTGTTGTGAAGAAATGTACAATGTCCAGATTAGGTCCTTTGGATTTGTGTTCCACTCCAGCTCTTGCACTGCGCTCTCCTTTCTTTCATGTGGGAAATTATTCAGATTCGCCTCAATTTTGATTTATTTATTTATTTTTTATCACAGCTGATAGTGACACAGTGTGGCATTATCTAAAATGACACCAGTCAAATGCAATATATATAATATATAATTTGGAAAATGATATAGTATGGTTTTTAAGTAATTATTTAGCATTTTACTGATGATTTGATACATCTAGTGCCATCTAGTGTTTGTAAATACAATACAGCAGGCAGGTCGAATGGGGGCGGGGGGTGGTACCCCTTTTATTCTTCACACCCCAAGTGCTCTTTTTTTTTTCTTTCTTTTTTTTAATGTGTGCATCAGGAGATCTGCTTATGCGCTTCTATTTATAGCTAAATATACATTTAGCAAAATTAATTAATCTGGCTGCCCTCTGTCTAAAAAGCTTGTTGACCGATTCTCAGTGCATCTGCCTCCATGCTATTAAGACACCGGGCACATGGTAAAGAGGAGGGGGGCGGAACTGCGTCCTCTATCAAATTATGGGCAAAATTATATATTTTTTCAACATACACTTGTTTCTCAATAAAACCGTAGGTCTGATATTGAAGTTAGAAAATGTGTTTTTATTCATTTTTGTTATTGTCCTCGTCGTAGTGGTAAAAAACCCTCCTCGCCCTCAAACACAGAGATGGTTCGGCAGCAGAAAACACTTTTTGACTTTAATTTTATCAAGCTGGCCCAGTGCTGGACTTAATGCCAGGTTGGCTACATGCATGTCCCACCGCGGTGGGTCAGAATCAGATATCCTCATATAACGAAACAGTTACCGCGACACACCTTAAAGCTCCGGCACTGCCTGTGGGTTCGCACCACCGCTGACGGGATATGGGCTTGAGGTGAACGACTGTGAATAAAAGTTACTACAGAACCTCAACTGCTAAGGAAGATTTGGCCCAGTGCATTTGGAGCTCACAAAATATCATTTTCACCAATGTGAAAATACTGTAACAACAATTTGGCATGTTTCGCTTTATGCTGTGGTCCACAGTTAAATCAACAGCAGGGCTGTCTCTCTAAATCAATCAAGATAACTGAAAAGCAGGGGTGCCCTGCTTTTCAGGGCGGCCCGCAAGAATTATTTCTTGCGGGCCACGCAAGAAATAATTCTTGCGGGCCGCCCTGAAAAGCA
>NW_015117087.1:16354-16897 GCF_001443285.1 Poecilia latipinna | reverse complement strand
TGAAAAGCAGGGGTGCCCTGCTTTTCAGGGCGGCCCGCAAGAATTATTTCTTGCGGGCCACGCAAGAAATAATTAAATATTTCCGTTTTATGTATTATTTGAGTCTGGAGGATCTTTTATTTTGAAAATCCTTTAACCGGATTCTCTCGGTTACTTGCGCGCCAACATTGAGCCCACAAGCCACAAAATGAGTAAGAAACAGATCAGATGTCTTTGGAAAGTTTCTTTGTGAAAAGGAAAAGGCCCAGAGAAGAGACAGGAGGATGGATTTATCCCGGACCGGTAGGTGAGTCCCACATTACAAGCCGCTCTGTGTAACATGCGGCGACCGGCTGCTAATGAGGCAATGAAGCTTCAAACTGCTTCACCACTAGAGACCAAGCAGGCTGTGGATATAAGCAACACTTCGGGTGTCATTGTCTCTCGTCACTCCCAGATGGGACCGTCTCGTTGCAGAGAAACAAGCTCAGGGCTCCGTTAGTCATTATCGTGAGTTAAAATGTTCATGAAAGTAAAATGTTCGTTTTTGTGGCGCATCTGTAT
>NW_015117087.1:6204-12946 GCF_001443285.1 Poecilia latipinna | reverse complement strand
GATTCCAGAGGATAATCTAGTAAAACCCCCAACATAGCGGGAATTTAGAATAACCAAACACAGATGACGATGTAGAAGCAATAGTGACAGTTTGTGGAGTCATTTTAAGAGATAAAAGAAACAAAAAGAAAAGGCGGTGGATAACAGACGACGGGAGCAGCCGCTCTATTTGCTGCACTTTGATTTGGAGGTGAATACGTTTTTTCATAGTTAACATTTTTAACTGAATAAACAGATATAATAATGACCTTTAAATATAATAATAAACATTTCCACATATCATCTCCGATATCCACCGGACTCTCAGTTGCGCAATATGTCAACTGTTTGGGATTCCCCTCTGTTCTTACGTCACCGCGCTTTCTGATTGGCATTGGATGATCAGCAATATAATGCTAATTAATTTCTTAAAAGTCATAAAAAGTGATTTCCTGATCAAATGTCTTCAGATCTGCATTATGTGGGAGTTTTTTCATGAAGACATAGTATTAACTCAAGCAGCGACAGATTTACACCAGATCTTTCAGGATGTCATAATTGTTATCTTATCTAGCATCACAGCTGAAATATGCACTGCCTTTGGGTTTTATTTGCTGCAGCTCCTGGTCTCCCAAATTTCAGAGCAGTGGTAGCTAGCAGTGTCCCCCTGGGTGGAGGACTGTCCAGCTCTGCCTCTCTGGAGGTGGCCTTCTACACCTTCTTGCAGCAGCTCAAGCCAGGTGAGTCCAAGTGGAGCTCCAGCCAATTTACAGCACAGACTTGGATATTCAGCACAAAACTTTACTAAGACACACTTCCAATGGCTTATTACATTTGGTGCAAGTGCACACTATGTTAATAATAAAACTGTAATGCAAAATGCAAGCAACTGAACATCATTTGTGTAATTATGTATGTTAGATTATGACAGTTCTGGTGAGAATCTAACATGCATACTTCTGAGTGTTGGAGTATGTGGAATGGTCAAGAAACTTAAATCACAATCGTAAATTTAGCCTTAATATGTTCATACTCTCAATACGAGTAAATGTCTTATGTGTCAATCATATTATTTTCATACCATCAACAATTCCATGACATCCTTCTGTCTGGAATTGTTGATGACTTAAGTGAGTTTGTAGAGTACATTTCAATGTGTTGGTTTTCTGTCACAGACCTGTAATTTTTTGATAATTAAAATTTTATTGATTTTCTGGATGCAATCATACATTAAACCCCACCAAACTTCCCTCTCTTTCATCCCCAGTGCACAAACATACATTGCGTGTTACAGTCTTCTCAGATAGCAAGCGATGGTAATTCAATGTTGAATTATGGTCAAAAAGGTTGATTTTTGATTAAGGTAAAAATTGGGATTGTTTTATGGTGGATCAGCCATCAAACAATCATCCAGTTCTAGCCAATTAACCTCTGTTGAAAAGATATCACTAAATCAATGTTGTTTTGTGGTTGAATTCTAATCATTGAAATGCCAACGCCTGATCCAGTGTTTTTCCACCCTGGTCCTCAAGGGAAACTGACCTGCAGGTTTTAGATGTTCCTCTGCTTAAACACATCCCATTCAGATGATTGCAATTCAGTAAAACCCTGCTAATCAGGCATCAATAGAAATTTATGTGTGCTGAAGCAGGGGAATGCCTAAAACTTTCAGGGCAGTGTGCCTTGAGGACCAGGGTTGAAAAAAACTGAATCAGTTCATGCTGTTTGTTACATCCCTTACCCCCCTTTCCACTCCCTTAAATAAAATGTACTATTAATGCCATCTTGTCATTTTTTAAGTTTGTGTACACACATTTTTGGAATGTAAGAACTTTGAACAACATAATACCCATCGTCTGCCAACAAAATTGTGTGTTTAACATCAGTGAAGAAACTTTTAATTGTATGTTGTGATGTAACATATAAACATAAAATGATTCATGAACAAAAAATAGTCATGAATCAATATTGATTCATTAACTTTGATTTAATATAAAATCAACACAAATGTCCATGTAGATCCACATTCAGATGATAACTAAATCAGCATTGATTCAGTGTCAGTTATGGTTTAAACCCTAACATTGATTCAACATGTAAATTAACAACCACTTTCAATATCATTTCAGTGTCAATGTGGATTCAATGCTTCTACCTAACATTATTTCAACATTAGGCAGAAACATATTTCTGCCTAAACAAATATGGCACAAATATATTTCTGCCATATTTCTTTTCTTGTATGTGTTGCCCTGTTCTTTCCTGTGCTCCCACAGATAATGGAGAGAAACTCGGAAAAGTGCTGGCATGTCAACAGGCTGAACACACCCACGCTGGTGTACCATGTGGTATTATGGACCAGTTTGTGTCTGTTTTTGCCAGGGAGGGACATGCTTTACTCATTGATTGCAGGTAAAGGGAAACATCCAGGTGCATGACATCAATCATCCTTCATTAACTGTTCTAGTCTATTATCTCTATGAAACAGAAAACAAATCATTGTCATAAGTCGTATTTGTTTTTGTTCTGAGTCAGGTCTCTGGAAGCCACCTCAGTCCCTCTGGCAGATCCAAGCTTGGTCATCCTCATTACCAACTCTAACATAAAGCACTCGCTGACTGGCAGTGAGTACCCAACAAGACGCAGACATTGTGAACAGGCTGCCTCTGCACTGGGAAAAGAGAGTCTGAGAGATGTTACAATAAAAGAACTAGAAGGTATGGAGTGGTTTTGTATGTAAGAGCCTGTTAGTTTTTATGTAAAACCATTTGCAGTCACCTGCTTCAGATTTTTATGTCTTATTTTATTCAGTTTTTATATGCCAGAAAATAATATTACTTTGTATATTTTCATGGTTTGGGTTTTTCCTTGTGAGGTATTTATTTCACAATAAAGGTGAACTGTGGAATTTTAACTGAAAGTTACTAACAACTTCAGTGACACGCAAACTCAAAATTTAAGGCCGAGGCAGATTCTTCTTGAAGAATATTATTGTAAAGTTTTATTGATAGCTGTCCTTTCAATCAATCAATCAAATTTTATTTGTATAGCACATTTCAGCAGCAAGGCATTTCAAAGTGTTTTACATAATTAAAATAAAAACAGTGAGAAAGAGAGAGATTTAAAAAAAAAAGATTAAAAAAGATAAAAACATTAAAACCCGCGCCCCTTTTAGGACTTCAGTTCAACGTCGTTTAACTGGGACTCTAACCTCTCGGACTTTAGTCAAAACGCCGTTTGACAAGGACTCTAACCTCTAGAACTTTAGCAATTTTAAAATTCACTTATGTTTCTGTCATCGTAAAATTCACTTACGTTTCTGTCGTTATCCATTGCACTAATTTTCAGTTGGAATCAAACATTTAGTGTACAACATAACTTTTTTCCCCCTAATTTCCATGTTGTAAATGTCAAACTGAGAGAATCTTTTATTCTTTCTAGTCAAGTTTACATTCTCTAATAATTGTGGACAAACTATTGATATTCTCTTTGCATGGAGGTTGACTGGAGATGCACCTATGAATGTATTTTAAGAGTGAGAAAGCTCAGATGTTTGTATAACAACTTTCTATAGACCCTCATATATTCAATGTGGCAGAATTGCTTTTTGATTACTAATACATTTCAGCTGGTTCCATAACTTTCCATGTCTGTTTTTCCCGTGTTGAATGCCATTCCATTCCATCCTTGTGCCATTCCATATTAGTAAACTTTTGATGTGAACTGGATAGTAATAACTGCATGTCATTAGCAACTTTAGAAATACCTTTACTTAGAGAAACTGGTGATTTGTTCAATACATACAGTATTCCACCTACTGTGTAATTTTGCATAAACAGCACTTTCTCAACAGAATGTTAAGTCGTATTCCAATAGATCTACAGTATATTGTGAACATTTTCTTTCTTTGTCCTGGGAAATTGTATAAGTCTTTAATAGTGACTGGAGCACAGCAGGTCCTAATGCTGGTCAGTTAATGAATCATCTGGGTTAATCGCTTTAATTTTCATACTGAATCAGTAATCAAGAGCTAGGGTGACATGGAAAGTTAGCTGACTTTCTCAATACATGGCAGGCTTAATAATCTGATCTGATTTTTTTCAACCTACAAGCACACAAACTTGTTTTCATTACCTAATTTAACCCTTCTCCTTAAAATAGTTATTTCTTTTTACTCAAGGTCCTCTGAAGACCAATCATTTAGTCAAGTTCCTTTCATATTTCCACCATTCCCAACATTTCAGAGGCCAAGGAGAAGCTGGATGATGTAATTTATCGAAGAGCTCGTCATGTTATTGAAGAAATACAGAGAACTGTCCAAGCTGCTGAAGCCCTAAAGAAAGGGTCCTACAAGGAATTTGGCCAGCTTATGGTGGAAAGCCACAATTCCCTGAGGTAAAGGTAAATATGATTGTGAACAGAAACCACAAGGCGCTCCGTAACATGATCTGCTTGTCAGGGACCTGTATGAGGTGAGCTGCAAAGAACTGGACGAACTGGTTTCTGCCGCCATGGAGGTAGAGGGGGTCTTTGGCAGTAGAATGACTGGTGGAGGGTTCGGGGGATCCACTGTGACTTTGCTGCAGGCACATGCCATTGACGAGGCCATACTACACATCCAGGTAAAAACAAGACCCTTTCAGATGAAGGTATTTCAGTATAAGTTGCAGGGAGTTTCACTTGTTGGTCTGTGACTGTTTTTCTTTTTTATATTACTGTTCTGTTTGGTCTTAGGTGCAGAAGTAGACGTTAACTTTGAATGGATGTTAATCTTTTACAAAGTTAGATTATCTTTTTTCTAGTCTTAAATTTTTAGAGCCAAAAGAACACGAAATAGTGGATTTTTTTAAGGTCATATCTTTATCAGCCAGTATGGAATAAAGAACTTCCAGAATATCTTCTTCACAAGACTGTAATACAGCAATCAAATGCTTTCAGTTAGGCTTTCTTCAGCTCTACTGCAATACAGCTTCAAAGGAAGTTGTTGGTGGTGCACCACACAGACAGTTGTTCTAACTTCACTCTGTATGTGGCCCCACTGCCATGGTATCATCACCAAACTTTATGATGGTATTGTTTGGGTAGGTTGGGTGATATTGAATGGGATGATGAAAACGATTCTTTCAGAGCGGGTCTCAAGTCCCTAACAGACTACTTGATAAAGTTATTTGAAGAAAATATTGAACAAAGGAAACCATGTTGGACTTCCAAGCACGCAGAACCTTGATTTTCTGGAATTCCAGACTGTCTACTCAAAGATTCCCTGTAGTCATAGTTCCTATTCACGACCAAGTTATTGTTGTTATATATATATATTTCTGATGTTTGTATTTGTATATGTTTATATCTGTTACTGCTGTCTGTGTGTCCGTCTTATGACCTTCTGCTGCCTTCTTGGCCAGGTCACCCTTGTGAGAAAGGTCTTGACCTCAATGGGTTTTTAAAGGATTAATAATAATTAGAACAGGGAATAAAGGGCTAAGAAAAATAGATTGTTCCATGATTATTCCCGTAACTATCAGAACTTTTTTCAATTGATTTTTGACTCCTGTTTATGATCTTACTGTGCATTTTTCCTTACAATAGGAAAAATACAGTGGAACTCCAACTTTCTACGTTACAACTCCGTCAGAAGGATCAAGGACTCTCAGTCTGATTTGATCCCACTTCTTACTTCTACTGTTTGAGAATCTACATTTTCTGCACACACTGAAAGAAATCACCCCAGTAACATGAAAACAGGCTACCATGAACTTTTTACCACAATGATGCATTGCTTTGTCATATGCTAGATAAAAATTGCACCGTTTTAAGTTCATAACATGTACAGGTACAAAGTGATTGTACTTTTATACTTTGAAATAAATCATACTTTTAGATACAGTGACATTCTTTGATTTTTTTTAATAAAATGTTTGTATCTAAACTGTTGAAGATGTATTCAAATGTAGGTGTGTTGTTGTGTGCACCCTCATTAACTTCAATACCCCCAAATAAGATGGGTGTTGCGGAAAATGCACTCCAAAATATGGTTACATTTCACAAGAAAGACATTTCACAACCAAGTAACAGTTGCACATGTTGCAACTGTTATGTTGCAACATGTGCAGAGCTTTAAACCTACAGTATGTGGCTTTTATAGACATAAAAATGTTCTTTACATATGTGTTAAAACTCTCTTCTTTGTGACAGTATGAGACGGATAATGTGAAAAACATTGAGCTTTTCTGCCTTCTGCAGAAAGGGGGATCAGGACAAGATGGCAGGTTGAGCGGCTGTGTTTTCTAGAGCTCGTAGAGCAGATCCTAAATTTTACTCTTCTTTTCAGTTAACCCTCCACTAAAATCCCAGGAAGCCTAGACTTGACTAAAAAGAAAAAAGCAACTTCTAAGACAAAACACGGCTACGCCATGGACATCTCCACTCAAAATAAAAGGGAACGAGGCAACTCTGCACCCTCAGTGTCAAGCAAGAGAAAAGCGACTCAGGTCGGCTGAAGAGGAAGAAGCGGAGGAATACAGAGCTAAAACAGTCTCATAATTCACAAATGCACAGGTTAAGATCCACAAATGCACAAGTTTCACAAATGGACAGATTGACACACACTGCACAATCGAACACGATATTTTGCCTACAATTTTTTTGTCAGCTAATGTGTGGTCTCAGGTTTTGAAAATCGGCCAAGGATTGGCCGGCAATTCTATAATCGTCAGGGCTGTGCAGAGACCACTAAAGGGGCAGGTGCTCAAAAAAAAAAAAAAAA
>NW_015117087.1:851-1707 GCF_001443285.1 Poecilia latipinna | reverse complement strand
TTAAACCGCTACTCCGTGCTGAAGCAGAAACGATACAACGTTCAACGTTTTCCATCATCTGACAAGTAGCAAGTAGAGTCTACTCCACTTTATTTACCAAAAACGTTTTTTTTTTAAATTCACCAAAAACTGTTCTGTAATCTGGAACGTTCACGACGTTGCGCTCCGCAATAAGCATTTTCTCTGAGAAGGACCTCGCTGCAGCAAACAGAAAGGGGCGAGGACGGACCACTGTCAGTGGACCACTTATTTGGAAATGGGATCATTGCAATCTGGAAGTGAAGGGGGAGCTATTTCCTATACTTCCGTTTTTATTTTCTTTTGAAATCTGTGATATATTTTCACCTTTAGGAAGGAGTTTCACTCTCAGAAAGTATTTGAACTTCTCTCTTTTATTTACTTCACGGCAGCTCACAGTTTTTAGCAAATTCTGTAGCTTTCGGTGTACTTCTAAACCTGCTCCTAACCCTACCTCGCTGCTTTCACCGGGGAACACTAATGCCCCTTTTCCACCGGCTCTACTCGGCCGGCTCGGCTCGCTTTAAATGCGTTTCCACCAGCCCTTTTCAACGGGGCTGGCCCTGCTTTTTAGGGTCAGCCGGCTGGCCCAAACCAGGGTCAGCCGGGCTGGCCCTGGTTTGGTAGGTGACGCAGCTTCGCTGCTGTTCACTGATTGGCTGAGGGCGTGGACAAGACGGAGCAGCGGAGAGAGAAGAAAAATGAAGGCGCAACGTTTGAAACTCGCTGCAACACGGAAGTGATGGAAGATACAAACAAGCCGTTAACTAAAAAAAAGATGCCGGTTTTTTTCTTTGCTTTGGATTTCAATATTCAGCGGCAGCTCGATGGAGCCGTG
>NW_015117087.1:0-797 GCF_001443285.1 Poecilia latipinna | reverse complement strand
TGGTTTTTACTACATTTAAGGTTGCATGTCATGGAAGACATTTAAAACACAAAGTCTGCTGTATTTTTATTGCTCAAACACAAGATGCGCATTTTCTGAAGGCACTTGGTTGCACATTACAGTTATAAATAACTCAATATTGTACAGCATTTTACCTTCATTTGTTTCTTATCTTTGCGTGAATCTACGTGCTTCGATTGTTTCTCATTTTGCTGTTGCATCTTTGTTTCCCCCGTTGCGAGATAATAAAACATATTATATGACATCCTATTATTGTAAAATGGCTAGATATCAGTTCTCTAATCAAATTAATTGTAGAATGAGCAATAAACCTGAAGAAAACGATAGTGACATTTTATCCATGGCTGTATGCATGCATAGGTCTAAAACTTACAAGTAATTACATTTTGTCTTTAATTTACATAACTATTCCAGTTATTTATAATTCTGTATGGCTGGATGGTAAAAAAAAAAAAAGTGTTTGCATGTATATATATAAAGTAACATGTCTGTTTTAAATAATTCCTTATGTGTAACTTCCACATTAGTAACTGTTATTTATCTACATTTATGTGCTATAAGCTATAACATCTGATTACTTTTCCCAGGGAGCAGAAGGAGAGCAACATGGCTGACATGATGGAGAACGATGAGGAGAACCATCAGAACAACAGGATCTCCTTCAGGAGGAAGCAGCTACCAGCAGATATGGCAGAGCTCCATGGAGAGTTGAGACAAACAAAAGAAAAATAAAAGTTGTTGTGTCTCAGTGAACAAAGTCTCTATTTCTGCTCACT
>NW_015117086.1:20587-23207 GCF_001443285.1 Poecilia latipinna | reverse complement strand
TACACACGCACAGATATTTTGAGACTATTTTCACTCCATAGACTCATATGTGTCAATAAAGGTGTAAAAACCGTATTTCAAGTAATTTGCGAAATAAAACCCACCATTTTAGGGATTACATGATTAAGAAACGTGATAATGTTACAAATATCTTTAAAATGTCCTCTTCGGTCATATTTCAGTCCGGTTTCTCGTCAATATGCAAGATTTAGAGCGATGCGCGCTCCCGCGAGAGGGGATGCAATTTTGGGCAGGCATGCGTTTCTGGGCATAACACCTATTTACAATCCGCATGGTTCAAAGTTTAGGAAAAAACTAGCAATTTATAGTCCAGAAAATACGGTACCATAGGTGAAATCGAATAATTTCCACGGCACACCTGACGATCACTCAGGGCACCGCGGAACAGTGGTTGAAAAACACTGTTCTATCAGAGCAACTGACAGGAAGCCCCCCCCAGCCGGAAGTGAGCATTCCCCGCCCTGATGTTAACAGTGGTTAGTGGGCGGGGTCTGACACTGAGTAGCGGTCCTCTTCACCAATCAGCGGCGAGGACTTACAAACTCTCCTCCAATAGAGTGCCACTCCTCCCAGAGAGATGGGCTTAGGTCCCGCCCCCTACACAAAAATAACGAATGGGGGCGTTTCTTGTGGGCGTGGTTTAGTCTCAGTTCGACCCAGTTTGAAAGTGAACCAACCGCTCCAGTCGCAGCTTCAGCCCCAAACAACAACAACCCGAACCGAGACCCAGAAAGCCCAGAGATCCGGTCCTAGTCCCCTTGTTCCGGGCCTCCTACCGTGTGAGTACCCATGTCCGTTCTGCCTCAGCCGAACCGGTTAAGGTTAGATTCTTCCTGGAGATGGGCTCTGATTCTCAGCCTTTTTGCGGCTGAGAAATGCCGCAAATTGCATTTCAGCCTTTATGCGGATAAAAGGCTGAGAAATGCTTTTAAAATGGCTGCTGCTTCGGTCAGACCGGGGCGACTGTCCCAGGCTTCCAACCTGAGCTCCGTGGTGTTTCCACGCAGGAAACTGTTCAGTGTGGGGTTGTAAACACGAAACGCCCATTTTTTTTCACTATAAATACCAGGAAGTAGCCGTATCCCCTCCATACGACACTGACCTCTCCGGGAAGTAGACGGAGCCTTTCGTTCAAAATGCGCAGCAGCTGCAGAGACTTGATGTTTCCGTTGCAAAACGCGTTAAGCTGAATAAAAACGTTTCTTGTATGAAATTTAAAGTAAATATATTTCCCCCGGGTCTGCGGTGCTGGTTTATACCGATTAAAGAGCGTTTCTGTCCGGTTATCCGGCCCACGGAGGGGGATGGGGCCGCTCCGCAGAGGGCGGGAAATGGTGGCCCATTGTTCTTCATGTTAGCTCGGCCAGGCTAGCCGCTGCGGCCCGGGAGGAGGCTGAGGGATGGAGCGGGGGTTCACCCGGTTCCGGTACCAGAACCATGTCCAGGAGGAAAACCGGGAATCTGCAGAAGGAGAACCGGAGAGTTAGGGGGCTTCAGGCCGGCTCCACCACTGAGAAATGGATCCTGTGGCCGGGTTCTTTGTTCCCGGAGAGCCGCAGAGAGAGGCCGCTGAACAGAACCGAGCCTCGGTGGGGCAGAACCGGATGGATCCGGGACTGATGTCCGGAGAGGAAAACACTGTTTAATGTCCAAGCACAATTAAGATGAAAGATTTATAAATTAAACTAGATTATCACTGACAACTTGAAGGCTCCTGATCAGGTATTGATTATAATCAAATATCAGTTAAATATTTACCTTTTAAACAGAAATAACTGGAAACAGATCAGATTGAAGGAACATTTCATATTAATCTACTCAGGTTGGGTTAATTTGTTAAATTAGGATTTTTAGTGAAATAATCAGATTATTTTAATCCAGACAGAACCAGGATCCAATCAGAGGTTAAACAGGAAGTCAGGACATGTTTCAGTGTGACACATTTATTAAATCTTGTTTTCCTTTTGGCTTTTTCCCTTTCGGGTCGCCACAGCGAGTCATCTGTCTCCATGTAACCCTGCCATCTTCTCTCACTCCAACTACCTTCATGTCCCGTTCATCCATCCATAAATCTCCTCTTTGGTTTTCCTCTGGTCTCTTTCCTGGCAGGTCCATCCTCAGCATCCGTCTACCGATGTATTCACTGTCTCTCACATGTCCAAACCATCTCAGTCTGGCTTCTCAGACTTTATCTCCTACAAACCTAAGCTGTTCCTCTGATGTTTTCATTTCTAATCTTATCCATCCTTGTCAATCCCAAACAGAACCTCAACATCTTCATCTCTGCTGCCTCCAGCTCTGCCTCTTCAACCTATCCCTCTGTCTCTAAACCAAACAGCATTGCTGGTCTCACCACTGTCTTCAAAATCAATCAGATTTTATTTGTATAGCACATTTCAGCAGCAAGGCATTTCAAAGTGCTTTACATTATAACAAACATAAAAACAGAGTCATATAACATTGAATAAACAGTAAAAAGAGAGAAATAACATTAAAAGTATAAATAAATTAAAAAAATGATAGAAAATAATTAAAACCCGCACCCCTTGTCTACCCTATAGAACTTTAGTTAAAATCCCGTCAAAGGGACCCTAACCCT
>NW_015117086.1:0-16527 GCF_001443285.1 Poecilia latipinna | reverse complement strand
CAGGTCAGAGGTCATCACTACTCCCAGGTTTCGGGCTGATCGCTGGTTTTCAGTTGTAATAACTTGTTCACCTTTCCTTCATTCTCACTGATATTCTTTTATCACACCTGACACGTTTCTCCACCTGTTCCTCCCTGCTTGGACATGTTTCTTCACTTTTTTTCCAAACTCGCCGTTGTTCTGGACTGTTGACTCTAAGTATTTAAAATCTTTCACTTTCTTTCTGTTCCCTAGGGTACAGAAAGAGGCTCTCTTTCCAGGTGAGCCTCTGTCTCCAGATTTTCCTCCACCTGTTCTCTGCTCTCACCACACATCACAATGTCATCTGTAAACCTCATAGTTCATGGTGATTCCTGTTTCCTGTCCATCGCCGCAGGAAACAGGAAAGGCTCAGAGCCGATCCTTGAAGTCCCACTTCCTCCTTGAATCCCTCTGTCCCTCCTGCAGCACACCTCACTACAGTCTGACAGCCGTTCATGTCCTTCACCACACCAACATGTTTCTCTGTTACTCCAGACTTCCTCATGCAGAACCACAGCTCCTCTTCTCTAGATCTACAAAAACACGATGCAGCTCCTCTGACATTCTCTGGACTCTCCATCAACATCTGCAATGGTTGCATCTGTGGTACATTTGTAGGCATGAAACCGACCTGCTGCTCACAGATGACCTTTGACCTCAGTCTGGATTCAACAACTGTTTCCCATAACTTCACTGAATGCCTCATCAGCTTTATTCCTGTGGAGTGTCACAATTTAGTTCATCTCTCTTGTTCTTGGTAAAACTGGTACCAGCTCATTTCTCCTCCATTCCTCTGGCTTCCTCTGAGTCTCTAGGATCTCATTGGCTGTGTTAACTGTAACAGTTATTAATAAATAAATTAAATAAATCAGATTAAATGGATCATAAACTCTCCATTCTAATTTATTAATAATCTTCTTATATTGGGGCGACTGTGGCTCTGAGGGTAGAGTCGTCATCAGAAGGTTGCAGGTTTGATTCCAGCTTCCTGCTGCTGCATGTCCATGTGGCCCTGGGCACGTAACCCCAACCTGCCCACCAATCTGCATGTCAGTGCATGAATGTGTGAGTGTGAATGGGTGAATGTGACTCTAGTGTAAAGCTTTGAGTGGTCAAAATGACTGGAAAGGCGCTATAGAAGTTCAGTCCATTTACAATTTTACCATTGAGCCAATCTGGTGTTAATCTGTCCTGCAGAACATCCAGGTTTGATCTGCAGGAGAAAATGATGTCAGGTTTATATTAATATGATATTACTCCCTTCAGAGGCTGCAGAGTAACGAAGATGTCTCCATGTTGGACTCGTCTCTCTGGAGCGTTCAGTGTCTCCATCAGGTCTCTACTGATTCTGCTGGAGCTGCTCTCCTCATTCTCCTCCTCTTCCTCAGGCCGCCATCATGATGCGTAAAGATGTCAACAAGCCGAAGGGGAAGACGTCGGCCTACGCCTTCTTCGTCCAGACGTGTCGAGAGGAACACCGCAAGAAAAACCCGGAGCAGTCGGTCAACTTCGCCGAGTTCTCCAAGAAATGCTCCGAGAGGTGGAAGGTCAGCGAGACAGGGGATGGACAGGGGGACGGGGGCAGAGGGACAGACAGGGGGACGGGAGGAGAGGGACATATGCTTTCTCTAGATCAGGGTGTCCAGCTCCAGTCCTCTGCTGTCCTGCAGGTTTTAGATGAGCCTCAGGTATAAATGAAACGGCTCCATCTCCTCCTGGTGTTGATCGTTCCTCCAGAGCCTTAATGACCTTTAAAACCTTTATAAACTGTTAGTTCAGATGCGTTCAGGTTCAGGAGGAAGAATCAGTTCCAGGTTATTGAGTCTTGTTGAGGTGACTCGCTCTGGGAAAGGTCAAAGGTCACAGAATCAGTCACATGTTCACCATTATGGGACGATAAAGTCACTGAGTTCTAAATAATATAGATACTGAATCAGAAATGATGTCTGGTGTTGTCATGGAGATGATCTGAGATCCGTTCAGTAAAATAGATCCAGGTGTTTTATTCTCCATGTTGATCCTCCTGCTGGGAACCAGGTGGTGGCAGCATCATTCCTCTGGTCTGTTCAGGGGTCGTTGTTCTGCCAGTAAACCTCACAGCTGCACTTCATCAGCCGGATCAGAACCAGGGTCGGGTTCTGATGATGTGAAGTCCTCCATGTTGGATCTGAATCAGCATCAGGAGTCGATCAGTTTATTCTGATCAGATCAATATTGCTTTTAATAACATCAATGTTTATTTTCTGCCTGGTTCTGAGAACCTGCAGCCAGTTTCCTCTTCCTGTTTCCCGTTTCCTCTTCCTGTTTCCTCTTCCTGTTTCAGTCATTAGATCAGTCAGCTACCTGATCAGGTGATCATGTTTATTGATCAGGATCATTCAGCTGATTGATCACTTTCTGATCACAGAGGATCTGATCCAGTTGAAGTAAACATGTCTGACATCACAGGAACCTGGGATGGTACCGAATTCAGTACTTTTATAGGTACTACTGAGTAAACGGTGCCATGTTTCGGTCCCTAAACGCATCATTGTGACAGACAGTGTGGAGGAAGAGAGGGGGATTTTCCATGCTTGTCCTGAACGCAGCACAGCAGTGTAATGACATCAGCAGCTGGTTCAGTAAACAAAGTGTAGCTGGTAGAAAACGCTCAAAGTTACGGCTCCACTTTTCTAAATGCGATGTTGGTTCTGCTCATTCAGGGGTTCCTCCAGAAAACCTGCTGAACCCGGCGGGCGGTGCATTAATGAACCATCATGTTTTTGTATTAAAAGATGTTAAGTTGGGCTTCAGGGGCCATTAATGCTAATATTTTAGCACAGTTACATGAATGTAACATTTATTTATTGAGATGATCAATGATGATAAATTTGATTTAATGGTTTCAGCATAAATTAAAATATAGTTTAACATTTAAATTTAAGATTTTAAGGATCTGGCAAGTTTAGTTTGTAAAACTTCAAAGAACAATATTCATAGATTGGTTTGTTACCATAGCAACAATCTGATGCTGTGAGTTTAATCATTAAGTTTGAGCTGTTTGTTCACAAATACAAATTAGTAAACTGGATTATAACTGATTGTTTTTATGTTGGCTAATTAAACTCCTCCTCTCTCAGATTAAATCGACACAGAAGCTGTTAGAGCTGCTGATGTTGTTAGCATGAAGAGGGGCCCCTCAGTCAGATTCTGCCCCAGGCCTCATCCAGCCTTGGACCGGCCCTGCAGGATGAGTTAAACCTGCAGAGATGAGTAACAAACAGATTTAATTCATTGCTGCTCTTCAGTAGCTCTAACATTTCTGTCTGTTGAGTTTTTAATGAGAGTCAGAAACTATTACACAACAACTTTTTCTGATCTTCGCTTGGCCGTTCATTAACTCTAAGTGGACAAAGCATTGATATGGTTTGATGCTTCGTGTAACCTGAAAAATAATAATAAAATAATATAAAACCAGGATGATGTGAGCGCTAAAGCTCCTCCCCAGACTGAACCTGCATGATGAGGTTAGCGCTGGATCACGTAGAGCTGTGCAACCAGAGCAACATGGTGGGTTTAAACTCCTACCCTGATGTGGAGTTCTCTAAAGAATCATAATTCCTCACAGGAGGTTGATGTAAATATCCATACAGGTCAGACTGGGTCCAGTTTGAGTGAAAGGAGGCGCGCTGAGGTAAACCTAAGAGATCAAGCAGAGGATCCAGCGCTGTGATTGGTCGCTCTCCTGGCTTTAAATGCATCAACTATAAACTCATCTGTTATAAACTCATCCGTTGGGAATAAATCTGCTTTGCTAGTGAAATGCTCAGAGAAACAGAGACACTTTAAATCTGGATTTAAGACAGAAAAAAAATTTAAAAGAATGTTGTTGTTTTTTGTTGTTCTTTTGGATTATAATATAATAACTAAAAACCAAAACAAGCAACACTTGACCTGGTTTAGTAAAGCATGGCGGGCTGCCGTGAAGTTGGTCCCCCACCTTCTTCACATCAGACAAAATGGGTGTCAAACGTTTGTGCAGCAAAAATTTTCGTTTTTGCCGCCATCATTTTAAAGATATAAAGAAATGTTTCTGGAGGTCATCAAAGGTCAACCAGACAAAATGGGTTTCAATCAACTAGGCTACTTTTGTGCTATGCTGGTTTGTGCAGCAAACATTTTCTTTTGTGTTGCTTTGGCTTTTGAAGATATTAAAAGAAATGTTTCTGGAGGTCATCCAAGGTCAATGAACACCTGTTCATGGTGTTCATTAACACCATAAATTAGAATTTCAATTATAAGTTGCAGTCTGTTGCAGGGCATAACCATGCACACACATACACCTAGGGACCAATTAACCTGACAGTCATGTTTTTGAAATCCACATGAACATGCAAACTCCATGCAGAAAGACCGGGCATCGAACCCAGAACCTTCTTGCTGCAAGGCAACAGGTCTACCAACTGGACCACTGTGCAGGCCCTATGAACATGAATAATTTAATTTTAACCTGGAAGAAATTCAATTCAAACTTGGTATTATTTAGAATGAACAGGTTGGTACAACCATAGACATAATATAAGGACAGACCCTCATGGACCGCTCTCGCCTATTGTTGCTGACGAGATTTAGGGCGGCCATCTTGGAGCGGTCCACCACTCCACTCAGCGTTATGTGTTTAGCAGCACAATGACGTATCAGCGCATTTAATCGATCATAACACACTTTTTGTTTCTGTAAACCATATTCAAACATCTATCAAAGCTACATTTATAAACAATTGTATTTTTTAAGTATGTTTTTAATACATAGTTCATATTTAAATATGCTTAGTGGCTATAACAATAGAATAGGAATGGAATATTCTGATATCGATGTATGAAGAGCATATTATAACTATACAAACACAAATAAATAATGATTATTACTGAATAATATATATTAGATAGATATGTATACATGCATATAAAAACTTGTATATATGTATATATACATCATGTCCAGCCTAATATCTGTCGCCTGTTTTCCAGCCGAGAATATCCAGCTTCAGAGATTCAGCAGCTCAGATTGAGTCCAAAATCCGATGTGAGATTCTTCCTCACATCGTGTCTTTAGGAAACCAAGATGGCCGCCGTATTTCCTGCGCCGGAGCAGCCAATGGGGGATCTACTCTACTATGTCTATGGGTCAACACCTCCCAAAACAATCTCGGTGACCTGTATCATAGCTTCTGATCACTAGAGGGCGCTATTGGACAAACTACATTTGAAATACACAAAATAAGAATAAAACCAAACATGTGCTTGGCATCTACTCAGCCATTTTGAGCTCAATGTTATGATCAAGAGCAATCATCTACACTTCTTATTAATATTCATAGCAGTGCATCAAGGTGCATATTTTCCAAAACTGTAACTATTTCAGTACAGTATCAGACAGAGTTGACCTCTGATGACCTCTATAAAGTTTTATTATCTTTGAATTGATAACAGTACAAATGAAAATGTTTCCTGCACAAACCAGCACAAATGTAGCTCAGTTGATTGAAACCCATTTTGTCTGATTTGGGGGCCACTTCACTCAGGTCTGCCAGGATTATAATCCTCTGGTTGAAATCCTCATTGCAACGCGACATAAACGGCCAGCAGCAGAAACTCGACTAGTTTGGGAACAAAGCTCCTGGTTAACCACAAGATTTTTCCTAAGGCACAGTTTTCATCAACCTGAGACTTCTAGCTGCTGCATTAGCCTCTGTTAGCCTCCGACTCTTCATCTGTAGCCAGGAACAGACAAATGTTTGATACATCTGGTGAAGGTGACGTCTGCCAGGGAAAACATGGAGCTGGATTTTAATCTGGGCTGAAGGACAAAACACTCCGTTTGTTCTGAGGAGTTTCATCTCTAAAGATAATAACTGATGTTAGAATAGAAAGAGCTGGATGCTGTCTTCATAAGTTTACATTTTACATATTGAAAAATAAATATTAAATTAAATAATGTTTATTATTAAAAAGCTACACACAAGTACCATTAATAGGTACCGACTCCATTCCAGTGTCAAAGGTTCCCGTCCTACAGGAACCAGAACGGGTTCAGGGTTATAACAGGAGATGCAGCAACATTAAACACTGAGACATTTATTAATGGGACGTTGATTCACACCAGAGGAACTGAGACTGATCAGCCCTCATTAATTAATTATAGATGATAATCAATCTGCTGTTGGACTCAGAAGGTCAGGAGACAGAATCAGTGATGATGGAGAGAGGATCTGGACCATCATCCCGTCCAGAACCATCATGTTCCTCCTGAATGGTGTGTTCAAGGACATCCAGACTCTTCATCTCCAGTCTCAGATCCTCCCAGTGAATCACTGACATTTATCCTTCCACCAAACTTTCCTTCAGCAGTGGAGTCCTGAGCAGTCAGTCAGCTGACCACTGACTCCTCAGAGCTCTTCTCTGATTGGCTGATTCATGGAGAAATATGAAGATCAGCTGATCTCTGGATCCTCCAGAGCAGCTGGAGCCTCCAACATGGCGGACACCAGGAGGACTCTGCTTCTTCTTCTGTGGTGGATCTTAGATAATCTGGGATTAAAGCAGCTGATGGAGACCTGACCTCAGACAGGAAGGATCTAGAGACAGCTTCCTGTTGGTGTCCCCCAGGTCCTTTGTGTCCTCCAATTGGTCCCATCTTGTCCTCCAGTTGGTCCCATCATGTCCACCAGTTGGTCCCATCATGTCCTCCAGTTGGTCCCATCATGTCCTCCAGTTGGTCCCATCATGTCCTCCAGTTGGTCCCATCAGTTGGTCCCACCATGTCCTCTAGTTGGTCCCATCTTGTCCTCCAGTTGGTCCCATCATGTCCTCCAGTTGGTCCCATCATGTCCTCCAGTTGGTCCCATCTTGTCCTCCAGTTGGTCCCATCATGTCCTCCAGTTGGTCCCATCTTGTCCTCCAGTTGGTCCCATCTTGTCCTCCAGTTGGTCCCATCTTGTCCTCCAGTTGGTCCCATCTTGACCTCCAGTTGGTCCCATCATGTCCTCCAGTTGGTCCCACCTTGTCCTCTAGTTGGTCCCATCTTGTCCTCCAGTTGGTCCCATCTTGTCCTCCATTTGGTCCCATCTTGTCCTCTTGTCCAGGCGCTGTCCCCTGGAGAGAAGAAGCGTTTTGAGGACATGGCGAAGGCCGACAAGGTTCGCTACAACCGGGAGATGAGGGACTACGTCCCGCCCAAAGGCTTCGGCAAGAGAGGCCGCAAGAGGAAAGACCCCAACGCCCCCAAGAGGCCGCCGTGAGTATCTGCAGGGAGACCTGCTGGTTCTGGTTGGTCCAGTAGCAGAGGACCGGACCTCCTGTTGGTCCTGGTTCCCCTTTAACCCCTCTGCCCCTCCAGGTCGGCGTTCTTCGTGTTCTGCAGCGAGTACCGGCCCAGCGTGAAGCAGCAGTACCCGGGTCTGTCCATTGGCGACTGCGCCAAGAAGCTGGGCGAGATGTGGAGCAAACTGAGCCAGTCTGAGAAGCAGCCGTACGAGGAGAAGGCCCAGAAGCTGAGGGAGAAGTACGACCGGGTGAGGACCGGACCGGAACCAGGGGGGAACCCTGACCTCTGACCCCTAACCCCGACCTCTGGCTCCTAACCCTCTGCCTGCAGGACATGGTGGCGTACCGCGGCGGGGGAACCTTCGCCAGGAACCCGGACTCTTCAGCTCAGGGCGGCGAGGAAGAGGAGGATGAGGAGGGGGAGGAAGATGATGAAGACGATGAAGACGACGAGTAGAGAGACTGAGGAGAACGGGGTGTGTTTCAGAGACCGGACCGGTACCGTACGGGTCAGAGACCAGACCGGTTCTGATGGAGGGCAGCCTGGAACGGATCGGGTCCAGAACCTCTGTTCTGTTCCTGACCCGATGGTGTTTTGGTTCTGAGCCAGCTGGGTTTATCCCTCAGATGTTGATGATCCAGAATCAGAACTGTTCTGGTTCTGGTTCTCTGACCCGTCTCAGAGCCGGTTCTGATCCAGATGTCCAGCAGTTCCATTGCTTGTCCAGCAGGCAGCACCTTTCATCCTCAGAACCAGGTCAGATCCGGTCCAGAAAGCATCACCTCTGGATACCACCAGAACCACTGGTACCTGGAGGTCCAGTCCGAATGACTCCTGTGGGTCCAGTGTGGGTGTTACCATGGTAACTGACAGTCCCAGTTCGACCAATCAGTGGCCTCAGAAAGCCCAGCATGTTTCTCTTTCACCAGAACCGGGCCGCTGTCAACTAGGAACCGGAACCAAACAGTTGATCAACAGGGTTTCGTACCGACTTAAAACGGTTAGAACCTCTGGTTCCGACCCTGTTCCATGAAAGACATCTGGGTCGGGTCAGAACCGGGTCAGAATGATCCAGAATCTTTTAAGTGCTGCTGCAGCAATCAGAACCAGTACCGGGTCAGGATGTGCGGGTTGTTCCTGACCAGCTGACCCAGTTACCATGGTAACCAGTGGCTTCTCCCAGCTTCCCTCTGTAACTTGGAGGTCAGACCAGCGTGACCTCTGACCTCCAGCACAACCACAACCCTGACCCGGGTCAGAACCAATAGAGACGTGGATCAGTGCTAAAGGTTCTGTAGCTGTAGAGCTTCATCCAGGACAGAAGATCCAGAGATTCACTCAGTCACTGATGGAGGAGCTACTAACTATTATCGGCTCCTATCTGTTTTAGCTGCCACCCATTCACTGGGCCCCTGACCTCCTGCTGGGCCCCCTGACCTCCTGCTGGGCCCCCTGACCTCCTGCTGGGCCCCCTGACCTCCTGTTGGGCCCCCTGACCTCCTGTTGGGCCCCCTGACCTCCTATTGGGCCCCCTGACCTCCTGTTGGGTCCCCTGACCTCCAGACAGGGAGGTGCAGTGTTTGGCCCAAGGACACAACTAGAGACAAGGTGGGAATTGAACCAGCAACCCCCCAATTATCAGACGACCTCCGACCTCCATCCCTGAGTTCTGACCCGATTCCAGCGACCCGCTGAGTTTAAACCTTCTGACTCTGAAACACACACTGGGTCCTCAGAGTGTTACTGAGTGTGTGAGAACAGTGTGTGTGTGTGTGTGTGTTAAACTGTCCAACAGTAGCCCCCCCTCACTGTTACCATGGTTACCCCCCCTCCCTGTGTTTTTTCTGTTCCTGTTCTGTCAGTAGAAACTGCAGCTTTTATAATAAAACTACCAACTGCTGCTGTGTCTGACTCACTTCCTGGTCACATGACCTCACCGACCAATCAGGTTGCTCCACGGGAAACTGCTGGTACCAGAACCTTTTTGGACCGCACAGAACTTCAGGCCCAGTGGTTCTGGTCCAGAGAAGAAGCTCCAGAACATCAGAGGGTTCTGGTCCATAGTTTCTTTTCCTTTACGGATCAGAACCAGAACCTTGTTCCATCAACCCATGTCTGCTCAGTCTCTGGTTCTGGTAACGGACCTCCTATATGGATCAGAACCTTAGAGAAGCTGAGGTCCAGAACTTCTGAGTGGTCCAACCGTCAGGTGGAGAACCAGAACCAGACCAACTGGGACCAGCTCTTGAACTGGTCAGAACCGTTTGAGGTTCTGGATGTTCTGCTCAGATGGAGGGAAGAACTTCTGACGGGTCCAGATCCATCCAGGTGATTCTAGGTAGTAATGGGCGATACCAGCTGACCTTTGACCCCCGGGTCCTACTGGTCCAGACCGGTACCAACCTGGAGTTCTGGTGTTTCCAGCACCACATGTTGGACCTGCGGTTCTGGACAGCAAGTCAGGTTCTGATTGGATCTCTAGAAGCTCCTGATGACCGGGTTGGTTCTGACCCAGAAGCCCAGAACCTTGAGGCCCGGTCCAAATGGCCCAATCATGACCCAGTTAGTCATGAAGTTTCACTCTGAGGTCCAATTCAGAATCAGAACCGATACAAACTGATTATTGGTTTCATTAAACAGCTGAACTGATAAAATGATAAAATAATTTTATAGAAAATAAAACATTTTATTTATGATTTCATCACAGAAAACTGATCTGATCATTAACACCTTCATCATTCCAGGAAGATTTGATCCACTGGATTCATTAAATCCAGATTAAACTTCACCATTTAAACTCTTTTTGTCACTGATATAAAAACCCAGAAAGCTGTGAATCAATAAGACGAAGAATCTGAAACTCAGAAAACTTCTGGCATCATATTCATGAAGGAAATCTTTTGTTTTTCTTCTTAATCTCTTAATCTAATTTTCTTTGTTTAAACTTGTGATTCTATTGTTTAATGAAGTTCGGGGGTGGGGTGTTTCAGAACCAGTGTGAAGGGTCAAAGGTCAAGCAGCTCTGAGGCTCCGCCTCTTCATGAACCACTCAGAAAACAACTTCCTGTTTCCTTTATTTTCTTTATTGTTCAACAAACAGGAACATTTTCAGGAGGAGAATTCAACCAATCACAGAGGTTACAGCATATGACATCATACAGCGGGACCGTCTGATTGGCTGGTCCGTTTCTATAGGAAGACATTTGGAGGACAACAGTGCAGGTAAGAAGAGGCGTGTCATCAGCGTTCATCACCACGGTGATGAAGATGGTAAATATAAACAAAAACATCCAGTCAGTGACTAACTCGTTAACTAAACTAATTAACTAACGAGCTGCAGGTGGGTAAGGAAACTAAGTCAGGTTATGGAAGATAGGAAGTTGCCATGGTTACCAAAGTTATGGTCTGATTGGCTGTAAATTAATCTGTTTCTATGACAACAGAGGAGAAACTGAGAAACCACTGATGAACTGGTTTCTAGTTTAGTTTGTTTCCTTGTTATTAATTTGGTTTCATCTGTTTACATCATCCTGACATCCGGATCCTGAACCGGTTTGTGTTCCAACATATGAACCAGTTCCTGAACCGGTTCACGTTGACTGGTTTCTAATCATAACCCAGTTTTGTTATTTTAGGAGTCTGATCCGATTTTAAGAGTTAAATTGTAATAAATATTATTTTACTAATTTAATGAAGAGGATCATCATACTTTTATTGACCAACATTAATCTGTTTAGTCTTTTTGTTTTATCGTTTTTAAAGCTTTTTATATTTGATTTTCTCACTATGATGTATTTTATTTACCTTGTGAAACATTTTTGCAGTTTGAGATGTGATATAAATAAATTTGATGTTGACAAATAATGTAAAAAAACATAAATAAGCAGGATATAAACACAAATAAATGTGTATAAATAAATATTGTGTAATAAATAATTAGGTTTGATTCATGCAGATCATTCAATGTTCTGAGATTACCGTCATCTGATTGGCTCTCACTGGCAGTGACATCACAGTGTTTGTGCATTCTGATTGGTCCGTTTCAGAGTTTAAACCCCAGAAAACAGAACCGTTTTATTTCAGTCACTGAGTCGGTCAGTGGAAACTAGTCAGAGAAAACGAAACGGATCAGGACAGTGAATGCACCACGAGTGTGGTCAGTGAATGCATCATGAATGAGTGACTCAGGTTGGGTTTCCAAGAGAAGAATAAAATCAATGAACCACTAATGTGTGAAGTGATTCTGTATTTGGTCAGTGAATGCATCATAGATGTCAGTGAATGCATCATAGATGTCAGTGAATGCATCACTGAGCTTCCTGGCCGTCGATCCTCAGCTTGAAGGAAACCCGTCCGGCGAATTTGTCTCGTTCGCTGCCGGCCAGCAGCGTGTTGGACGTCACCTTACACTCCACGTTGATGTCGGTGTTCAGAGAGGCGTTCAGGAACTTCACGGCCACCAGGGGCTGGGTGTAGTTCACCTGAGGTACCAAACACAGACCCACTGATTCACCAGATTATAATCTGTTATCATCTGTGAAGACGGACCTGCTGGATCCTCAGTCTGATCCAATTTGGCTGGAATCAGATCGATCATAGAAAACTTTGTCCAGAGACAGTTTAGAGTTGGTACGGTTAGAATAATAAAGGAAGAAAAGAGCAAGAAACAAAGAACTGATCAGTTTAACAGAACCAGGAGAACAGAACCGGTCCATGTCCACAGCCCTGAGGAACATCACATTAAACGATGCTTATAAAGCTTTTAATAACAGGAGAAATTATGTTATTAATCTGATCCTACAGGTTTTACTGACGGCTGGTAGAGACTCGAGTTTTCTGGGGAACGAGTCTCTGCAGAGTCCCGAGTCATTACTGTCAGTACTGACTGAGTACTACAGAACTATTAGTACTAATATTGCAGTAATATTAATACTGACTATTGTAATATTAATGTAGTATTCTAACTGAGTACTATAGAACCACTCATACTCAGTACCCATGGTAGTAATCCAGCCGGTTCTGGTCCGTTCTGACTGAGTTACCTGAGCTTTCTTCCCGTAGTACGGATAGTACATGAGGTTAAAGGTTGCGTTAACAGGGAAATAGGCCAGAGGTCCCGTCTTCTCTCTGTCCTCCTTCTGCAAACAAACAACATGAGACGGTCAGGTATCTATCTATCTATCTATCTATCTATCTATCTATCTATCTATCTATCTATCTATCTATCTATCTATCTATCAGGTTTGGCTCCCTGATGATCATCAGTATCGGATCAGAGACGTTTCATTGCATCAACCAGTCTGACCTTTTGGTTCAGTCCAATCAATGCTACACTGTTAACCAGCTAGTCATAATGTTCTGCCTGGTCTGTTTCCATAGAACAGAAAGCCTGAGAAGGATCTAATACAGCAGATCTATGGTTACCATCCGCTACACGCCTCCCCACTCAGCATCATCCTCTTTGTAAAGCTGGAGACTCAAATGGACAGACGGACACTGATGGAGACACAGAGGACAGACATGGGGACAAATGGACAGGCAGCGAGTCAGACAGGTGGACGCAGTCTGACCTTGGCTCCACAGGTGACATAAGGAGATTGTCCATCCTTCCCAGGTAACATCCCAATCACCTGCAGAGAGACAGGGAAGAGGTTCAGAGATGCAGCTCTGCAGCGCCACCATCTGGAGGAGTCCAACCTTTTCCCTGTAGTTCCAATAACAACCAGAGATGCTGCTGCTCTCCAACCAGGAAGTAACTCACTAATTTTATTCATCTCATGTCACCAGATGATGATCAGATCCAGTTTATTAACAGAATCAGAATCGGTTCTGGTTTGTTGGATCCGCTCCATTAAACACTAAACCCAGTTTAGTTTATTATTCTGATATCTGAACCTTTATACAGAAACTCTGCAGATCTCAAGCTTTGCAGCAATTCCTCATCCTGAGCAGCAGGTGGCAACAGAGGAGAGAAAAACTCCTGAAGCAACTCGAGTCACAAAACGACTTTAACTTCTAAAAACCCATAAAATCACTGAAATCTTTGGACTTGGACATCAACATAATGACTTGACTTGGAAAGACTTGTTACAGCAAACAGGAAGTGCGCTGTCACAAACAGGAAGTGAGTTCCAGGTTCAGCCATCTTAGACTTCAGTCCCAGCCTTGACCTGTGGACCGAGTTGGAACTGGAGGAACAGAACCAGAACCAGCTGAAGGTTCCTGTTGAGGTTCTTCTTCCTCTATGAACCGTGGAGTTCCTCAGGGATCGGCTCTCTGCCCAGAGTTTTTGTTAGTCCATGAACTTCCAGGAGATTTTTAAAAACGGCCATCTTTATCCATCACTGTGGAGACGGTTTACATGAATCTGAACCGTAACTCTCTGAGTCTCAACTGGATGAGCAGCTAATGGATTAAATTTTCTCGTCCTCTCTCCATTAGTCCTCTCGGCTAATGGAGAAACACACCTGGACAGGTGCGTACCGGATCAGAACCCAACCTACCCGGTTCAGTTTGATCAGGATGCAGGGCTGGGCTTTGCTGTAACCATAGAAACGGTCCTCCAACCCTGAGCAGTCTCCCAGCATGGTGCGGTTGAACTGACAGGAGCGTTTGGGATTGTTCCTCACCTGGAGACAGACAGGAAGGGGCGGAGTCAGAGCGGATCAGAACCGACCCGGTTCAATAACAGCAGTTTGAACTTTACTACTGGACCCGGTCCACTTGGTTCTGATCTCGGGACACTAAAGATGAGGCTGCTTCCTGCAGGTGACCAATCAGAGACCAGAGCTCTGATTGGTCAGCAGCAGGTGAACTCTGACCCCTCTACAGGTGAGACCAGCAGCTTATTACCTCTCCACTGTCCTCCTGGATGAAATACTGATCAGGTGGGCAATCATCGTTCAGCTGCACCTGGTGGCTGTCGTTGTAGGCTGGACAGGTGAGACAGGTGGGACAGGTAGGAAGGACGGGTAGAGACATTCAGGTGGAGAGAAACTTCAGTTAGAACCACTGAGCCACACCTGAACAGGTAAACATTCAGTCGGACTGCAGGAATCTTTTCCAGGTATGTAAACTTCTGGTCTCACAGCTCAGGAAGGCATTGAGGTTCTGGACGAAGCCGTTCCAGCTCTCTGGGTCCGACATGGAGTACCTGATCTCCAGCTGGTCGCCTTTAGGACGGATCATCATACCTGGAACAGGAGAACCAATCAGGAAGCAGCTCATTAGAAGAACCAATCAGGAAGCAGCTCGTTAGAGAGAACCAATCAGGAAGCAGCTCATTAGAAGAACCAATCAGGAAGCAGCTCATTAGAAGAACCAATCAGGAAGCAGCTTGTTAAGGAGAACCAACCAGGAAGCAGCTCGTTAGAGAGGACCAATCAGGAAGCTCATTAGAGGAAGCTAAGTTTAGCTTGTAGCTTATTAGTGATAATCATCCTGATCCCACCTAACCACTTTCTGTGTTTCCGTTCTAAATGTTCATAAATCTCGTCTTTATTTTGCTCATGTTTAAAAAAATATTTTTTCTGTTTTTGGTTCCTCTGAAGTTTAAGGAAATATTTTGATCCGGATGAAAGACCACATGATCCCAGAGCAAAAACTTTGTGTTTTCATTTAGTGCATTTATTTTGTAATTTCAATCTGTTCTAGGCCATAGTTAAAGTAAATGGAGCTGGTGATTGGTCCAGAACTTCTGTCTCAGTATCACTGAATCTCAGACCTTCAGTAGACCCGGTTAAACAGAACCTCCAGAGTGATGGACTGATGAACCCAGTACTATGGAGCTAAGACTGTGTCATAATTCACAAATGCACAGAACAAGATCAGCACTTGTATTGTTGATGCAAACACAAATATATCTTGATTTCCAGGCTCCTTCTGGCCTGTGAGTTTCGCTGCATTTGTGTGTGAATGTTGAGACTCTGACATCTCAATACAGGAATGTCTTTTTTTAATAAATGGTCTATCTGATTGGATGATCAGCAACCAATCACATAGCTTCCTTATTTTCAGCCAATCATATTAACCCAGCCTGGCTTCTGGCAGCGACAGAGGAGTGGTAAGGAAAATATCTATCTAATGTATTTTAGCCATTGTTAAGAGAAGATTAATTATAAATGTTCTGTTTGGGCGCTAATGCCGCTGGTGGATTTCACACCATTTCCTGTCTTTTACTCGCTATTTCCTCTCATTTACCCGGTGTTACATCTTTCCCCATCAGATACGGTTCCCCCTGTGTCTTCTTGCCGCTCCGTCCCAGCTGTGTGAAGCTGACACCCCACCCATGTCAAAAAATCCAGCAAATAGTCTGAATGGTTAGTGCAGTTTGTGCCGTTAAAATTTTTATTTGTGCAATTTTCATTTTCGGGATATTAAAAGTTATAATTTTGGCCTATAACGTAATCAGCCACATCCATTTTGCTCCAAACATCAAAATTTTTGCTTTCCCTCTGTTACGTCGCCACCACCAACTGGTATGTAGTGTGGACCACAATTTCATCCAAGGATTATATTATACAAATGACTAAATCTAATTTTACTTTATTTTGTGCTTTCAGAGTTTAAGATTCAGCCAATCACATTCACCCAATTAGGGGACAATTAATTTCACCTGCTGCAGGTGGTACTTCCTGTTTTAGTTCTTCTTGGTTGCACATTCCTGTCACGTAAGTCTTGTTTTCGGTGTCGTTTTTATGCAGTTGAGGTTGCTATATTTTTATAGAAAAGGGACTACAGTATAAGCTGTGGCATAATCAATACAGTTATAGTAAAATTCACTATAGGCTACATCTAAAATGGATGCGGCTGATGACGTCATTGGCCAAAATTATAACTTTTAATATCTCAAAAACAAAAACTGCACAAACGAAAATTTTAACGGCACAAACCTGCACAAACGGAGCACTAACCATTCAGACTATTTGCTGGATTTTTTGACGTGGGTGGGGTGTCATGAGCAATGAGAAAGCATGCACTTGTTCATCCCGCTTATCTGGAAAACTACAAACACTGTGAAAGCTCAAACTACCTGTTTCAGCAAAGTTGTCATTCTTTCTTCACGTTTTTGCGTGAAACTACTACTAATAATAAATAAAGGTTGCTCCAGCAACCTCCCTGAACAAGCCCCGGTAACCATCACTGTGGCAGATGTCGCCACAGAGCGAGAGAGTGAGAGAAAGAACCCACGGAGGGTGAGAA
>NW_015117085.1:1816-16271 GCF_001443285.1 Poecilia latipinna | reverse complement strand
TACTGTGAAGCATTTAATCTCACTTTATTTTCTCCCAGTATCAGATTGCGTGACGTCAAGCTTGAGTTACAGGAAAAATTTCATCTCCAGTTTAACCAGTTATTTTGGCTGAGCTTTGCAACATAAGCATAACTTCTTTTTTGTCTAAATTTCCTGCTGTGGTTGTGTCTAAAACCATTTAAACACAAACATCTGCGTACTGTAGGTTTGCTGCCACCCACATATTCTTTGACTCAGATAACTCTCAGTGCAATAAAAAAGGAAACTGAAAGGATGTTGACAATAACAGGGTTGGCATTTTACCAGCTGGGAGTTTGTTAGCTTTACAAGGATTTTTGAGTCAGGGTGAGATTTCACATTATTCAGTGCAACTCATAGGAGAAGTGTTGTTTTGGTAGAACATCTTATTTTTATCTAGACTGTCATCATTTCATCTCATAGCTGCTTCTGTTTTGTTTTATTCATAAATTAATTCCATGCTAATTGTTTCAAACACAAGCAGCATATTGAGTTATCACAGTTACGCATACTGATGCCATTTGTTTTAAACATGGCAAAAATGAATCCTGAAGTTAAACTGACTACAACTATAACTACTATAAATGAACAGATTTATTCAAAGATTCAAATGCATATCATGATTTTTTTGGAGGTTGCTAGGAAACCTGCAAAACTTGGTTGTGCAAACATAAATAAACCTGAATTTTGCAGTGATAAAAATGTAATAATAATTTAAAACAGTTTACTGACACAATCAGATTTTTTGAAGGCATAAACCAGAAGCTGAATTTACTATTGAGCAAAGTTATTTATAACCTTGAAAACGTTTCACATTTTTTCACATTACATGAAACTTGTAACATATTTGTCTGATATAAGTTTTACTTAACACTGAAGCTTTTATCTCTTTTTTACAAATAAAAATCTAAAAATGTGACATGCATTTTATTTATCCCACCAGAATCACTGCAAATGGGTGTTGTTAGGACTCTAAATATGGATTTTACATGTAGGGTGGACAACTAATGCTTGTCCTATCAAAGTCTTAGGCTATATTTTGGGAGCATCAGAATAGATGGGGCTGAAAACAAATGCACAACATACTTTTCAGATTACAATTTATCAAAAAAAACAAAAAAACATAAAAACAGTGAGTCATTTTCCTTTCACTTCATAATTATGCACTACTTCATGTTGGTCTATCATAAAATCTTTACAAAATACCCTCAAATTTGTCACTGGATTATGAAAATATGAAAAAGCACAAGCAGAAGGTATTAATTTCTGTTCTGCACTATCCAGATTCCACTCTTTACAAATAATGCGGTTTTTATAAATGCAACTTTTTCTTTCAAATAATTAATTTCCTGCTGCCCCGTTCAGTTTCTCTGGTTGCATGTTTGAGGATTCAGAGTGAGAGCTGAGGTTGTGATCTCTCTGTTGCATGTGCTTCCAACAGCAAGGTGACCTCCAAACAGAAAAGTACGTCACTGAAACTGGTTTGGAGATTTGACACGTGCAGCAAGGCTGGAAAATAACCAGGAGTGGAAAAAACAACAACTTGGTCTTTCACTCATGTCTGCTGAAGTTGAGCATGGATGTAAAATAATTATTCAAATAGGTAAAGTAGCCAAGCATGTAATAACTACCTGCTGATTCATTACAGCTTCCCTGTTGAGTGCTGCAGGAATACTATTGTATTATTGTTTAAGTGCTTACTGAGTTGGTTTAGTTAAATACACTTATAGTCAGTTTTACCAAACCATTAGATATTTGATGTTTAAACTTCATTAACAGGAAAAGGAATAATACTCCTCTGTAATTATGATGTCATCAAAAACATGGAAAATGTTCAAAAAATGTTTTCATCTGAATAAAATCAAGTCCAAATGATTTAATTTGATTAGAAAAGATGGAAAATGAAAAGCACAATCAATGCAAAGTAATTCTATTAGAACAGCTCAGATGAGTTTACAGCCTTTCCCCTTCCACCTCATATTTTATTTCTCATTCCATTAAAGGATTCCCTTCCAGATGGGGGTGAAAAGTTTATGATCACCATTAGGGCCTGGATGGATAAGGCTGCAGACTCATTCGTTCCCAGAGGCGATTCAGACTGGACTGAGAGGTGAGATGGCAGGCTAGCTGTGGCCAAACCAGGCAAAGGCCAGACTGGCTCTGCTGTAATGTTGTTCCTTTAGGTGACTTATAGCAGCATGCAAACGCTTAGCTAAAAAAGTATGTACACCTCTATTAAATGCAGCTTTTTGTCAGTTTTCCACATTTAATGTGACATATAACTGAGCATTTTACTGTGCTTTTTATCTGAAAAACAAGACTATTCAGAAGGGGAACAAAATAAAGCGACAGAGTCCTTTTTGATTAAATCCAAAATTCTGAATTCATCTTGTTTAGATTTCAGCACTAAGAAATTGTGGACAAATGTGTTTTGGTTTGATGAAATAAAATCTTCGTGCCAAAATTAGGAAAGTTAATTTGATACAAAACAACACTGCATAACACCAAAGGAATACCACAGCGGGAGTAAAACTTGGCGGTGGCTGTATCATGCTCTGGGTTTACTTTTCTCTAAATGAAGCATAAACAATGTGGGAGGAATTTGGTTTGAGTGGAAGTGATATTTTCTTATTGTTTGTGATCTTTACTGTTTCTTTTTTTGTTACAGTGATAATAAATGTTTTTTTTTCTCGTTTCTTCAAGTACATATGTATATATAGTTTAATCTTTCTGTGTTGTAATATGTTTCAAACTATGAATCTGTAGCCATTGTACTTTATCCTTGTTGCAATTATCTAGTGTACTGCAATTTAATTAATTTAGTCAGACAATGGACATTAAGAGTTTTTGCAACTTTGACAGTATCAGCTGATAGTCTTTTTTTCATCTATTGTCCGTGGACAATGAGTAAATTGTCTTGCTAAAAACAAACAAGGTTAAAATGACTTAACACAAATTAAAAAATAGAGATTAAATACATAAACAAAGAGATGCACTGATTAGCTCTACTCTACCAATCAAGTAGAGTTTTAGAGAAAAATCTTCCCATTTTCTGTACTTTGCTTCAGTGTAGTTATTAAATGTAACATAACACAAATGACCAGGATTTTAAAAGTGCTGGTTTTGCTTCGGAACAAAACCCAGGGAGGATCACACAACTCAAGGATGTTTGTATCCTCGACCTGACAGCACACAGCGAGTGACTACAGTTTGCTGCCTGTTGACATTAAAGGAATGTCAGTTTTCCACATGCAACAAAACACAGACGATGTTGGAGCATGGAACATGAAACACATAAGAGATTTGTGTCAAAATCACTGATCTAGAAGTTACTCTGAATTGTAGAAGGACTAAAAATAATTTACATAAACTATTTTCCTTGCCTGCTTGGCGACAGAAACATCTATTTTGGCAACAACTACAGTTAGTATGAACGTTACACTGGCGATAAATTAAAAATTTACTCAACTTATAGTCCATTTGTCATGTTAGTTTTATAAATAATAAGGCATTGGTGTGTTTTGTTTCTAAAACCAAATCTTGCTATAAGATCTGAAAAGAAAATCTGGTAACTTTATGCGTCTGAGAAGCACAATTCTGCATATTTAATAAATTAGAAAATTGTTGAAAAATTTATTTCAGTGAGTACACTACATGAAACAAAGTAATTACACACAGACCAGTGTTTTCAACCTTTTGTTTCTATTCCATGATGCTTGAAGCTAATGAAAATGACACTATGTTGTAAACAAAAGTTGGCGTTTGCATTTTCTATAACAAGATTGGGCTGTTCCTTTTGTAGGAGCGAATTATCTTCAATCACTACAGTGTATAATGTATAAGTGGAATTATGATTTAGTGCAGATCTACTGAAGCTCAGTTATATTCTTCAAAAAGTAGCAATGCTGGAGAGAGAAATGTCCATTCATAGAGCTGCTGGCTTCTTATTTTATGCTCAATGTAAGCCATGCTAGGTCGAAGGAAAATAAGTAAGTAAGAGAGGGAGAAAGACGCAGAGTGGATGGGGATTACTCATTTTGTTTTTCTTTGCAGCCTCTATCTTCTCCTATGACAAGACCGTCCATAATGGGTTTTCTCATCTTTTCATGTGAGGTAAAATGAAATGCATTCAGCTGAAAGGAACTGGCTCCACATGGGGTTCAAGCACAAACATAACACGATTTTACCTGCAACAATAACAGGACTCCAATCCTTCCTGTGCCTTTTTTAATTCATAATGCAAACCCTGTCAAGCAGCATTTGCAGCTGATATATTTAGAAAGATATTCTCAAACTGTTTCACAATTTAAAAAGGGAAATTTTTTAAAAGCGCGCTGCCAGGAAGTGACCAAAATTGCTTAGAATCATACAGCTAGAATTTACTGTCTCTTATTTTGATTTTCGGCTTGAAATATTTTTCCATCCTTGACCTTGGCTGTGCAGCTTTCTTAAATCGATTTAATCCCTCTAAGAGCTTCAAATGAAGACTTTCATGTCTGCTGCTTGGGAAAAAAATAAACTCAGGGGAAAAAAGGAGATGAAGGAAAATACATTCCGATAAAAGCATAATTCAGTCCATTTGTAGCTTTTGGGAGCTCAGATGTAACCACGATGCCTTCAGATGTCTCTGTGATTTTACATTAGCCTTAGAGTGCTGGGAGAGCTGCCACTGCTGCCAATGCCTCAGACACTAGGCTGAATTAGTATTTGCATAATAATAATGCTTGGCTTTTGTTGATCTGCGCTGAGGAATAAATGTGTGTATCAACCCCATTAGCAGATTCATAGCTGCTTTGCAAACTGTCACTTGTGTTCCCAAGTGTCTGCAGCACTTTAGTGGTAAAATTCAGTGGAAGATCTTAATCAGAATTAGAATGAAGCACAGATACATATAAAACTATTAAAAGGCAAACTGAATAATCTAGAGGTACATCTGCAGCATACGAGAAAGCGAAAGCAAGACTTACGGCAGTTAACAGGAAGGTTGGACAGAGTAAAACCCTTTTATCTGTATCATTTTTTCTGTATTGTCTATTATGAAACAATAGATTTGGGAACGTTTGCAGACTTTTGAGTGTTTCGTATTGCTAGCTGTTCTAATTGTTAATTATAAAGTAATCCTTAATACAGGAGGCTAGAAAAACGTGAATTGTAATTCTGCTCTTGTAGTCTGTGATTTTAGTTCATAAAGAAAATCAGAATAACCTAAAATAGGTATCAACATGTCAAAGCTTTACAAAAACAAGAGATCTAAATCAACACACTAAATTCTTATGATGAAAAGTTAATGCCATGCTTCTTGAGTGAGGAAAAAGCTAACTTTATAGTGACAATATGTTTTATGCTAGTCTTTCTTGAAGCCAAGTCCAGTTTTCTTTTTCCTCCAGATTTCATAATGTCATTTTCTGTTGTTTCACTGTAAGATTTTTTGGTTAGCTCACTATTATAGACTTCAAATACTTTACCAATGTCTTTGGAAACTTCATAAAACCATTAACCATAATATCTTCTAGGTCAGAAAGGTTTTAGTCATGCATTATAAGTTCATGAAATGGAGTTAAATTCATGCTGGCATTTGACTCTGTGGGGAAAAAAAAGATGAACATCCACCTAAGAAATAATCTACCTGCAGCCAGTTATGGTAATGGGAATCTTGTCACAAGTGCACTGACAGGATAAAATCATGGTCATGATCTGACTTGGTAATGGTAAATAAAAAAAAGTTGAATGAAAAAGAGCATACTGTGGTTTTATACTTTTAGTTTGACCCAAACTAAACTGATTATTTTAAAGGATGAGAAGGACAGGATCAATAATCCCTTTTCCGATTGACAATTATTCGAATAATTTTCACTTTTGCGGCTCCAGCAGAACAAGACTATTAGCCACAATCGGTGCTAGTTTGTGCCATCATGAGCAAAAACACCAGTTAAAAATATCTTCACATTTTTCCTATTACTGCATTTTAGTAGATGGGGAAAACATACCTTTAAATATTTTCTTATTTTATCAGTAGTGAAGTCTCTAAACTGACAGATGTATTGCAGTAACTATATTTGACAGATCAGTTTTGTTTCTTTTCCATCCTGCAGCCTCTATCATTTATTTGTAGTGTCTCAAAATGCGTTTTGTCTCAAATTATCCACTCTTATACAATGAAAAGAGGAATTAAAATGCTAGCTAAAGTCTGCAAATGAATAGAATATTTATGGAAAGGATTTTAATGTATTTTACTTCACTGAAACTGTATAACATAACTGAAAGTATTACTTGCACAAAATTCTTGCAAAAATGAAGCTCAACACAGCAAAAATGCAAAAAAAATTCATTAGAGGACATCGTCCAAAGAAAGTAACACATTCTGTAGCTTATAAATATTTATCATGTTTAGAAGATGTAGTTATTTTCTCCACTGTGAGGAACTGCTTATAAAGTATGATTTCTGGGAGAGGCAATGGGGAGAGTGCAGAAATACCTTAAAAATATTTATATTTCACTCCCTCTGTGACATATTTAAATGTTTGTGTTGGCTCAGTTTGATTGGATATTTATGTTTTTAAAAATATTTCCTGTACTTGAAAATCACCATTAAGAAAAATATTCTGTTTACTGATTTTTTTAATTATTCATTCTCAACAATTTGAGAGTAAGTCAAGCTCTCTTAACGTCTATTTTACTTCCTCTTTTCCACAGTTTCAGTTTTTTAAAACTTATTTTTATTTTTTCTTTTGATGTTAGATATGATATTTTCTCTTGCTGTTATTTCATAATGCATAAAAATAAACACATATCTGCTTCACTTTAACGGCATCTTTTCCCATTTCCATGTTGAAGATTGGCTAAAATAATTGGCATTGTGTATTTGTGCAGCAGTGAAACATGAAAATATGGGTTTCCAATTAAAAGTCCAGATAAACCTAAAAAACGTAACATTTACTAAAACGTTCTTACATATTTCATGGGGGGTTTTGGAGATAGTAGCAGGTGTAGCACCTGTGATCTAGTTAGAAAAATAAAGTTTTCACTGAAAAGTACACAATTGTATCAAAGATCAACTTATTTTAAGCCTTTTAACAATCTTCCATGGATACCAATAACTGTGAAGGAATGTGTGGAAACACATAAATAGCTTTTAAAGTTTATATTGTAGGTTTGAAGAAAAAACTTTGGATATTCAACGTCAAACCTGCAAATCAACATACAGAAATAAATCACCGTCCTTACACAGTCTGAAATAAAGAACCTGGAAAACGACACTGATTTGTCTGTTTTGTGCTAACAGAGAATAATTACATAATTAAAAAAACATCCTTTATAGGTTAATTTTGTGGTTAATTATGTGCTGAAAAAATGTCACAAGTGACAACAAAATTAAGACAATGTCTTAAGTGGGGGGTGGGGAATCACACTTTCCAGCATTTAAATGTCTAATAACACAACTGGGTGCTTCTTTTAGAGATTTGTGAAACCTTTTGAATGCACTATCTCGACAGATAGTCAATGTGTAGGCCTTTTATTTAGAGAGATAAATACAGAGATAACCTAATAGAGGGGGCCGGTTCTAAAGCAATTTAAATAAATTAACACCCAGTTTGACATTTCAGGATGCAGAAGTGTGATGATGAACTATGACAGCAAAATGCACGCATTATGTTTTCCAGAATATTGCATTTAACGTCCCAGTGACTCTCAGCAAATTGTCCAGATGACAAAATGGAAGCCCTTTTCAGAAACAAAATGTGCTGACATAAACAGACACATTATTTCACCAAGATTTTTTGAAAACTTGCAGGATTGAACAAGCAAGAGAAACACAGGTGGACTAAAACATCAACAAAATATAGCTATTTATATTGAAAAAAGCAGAAATTGTTCAAAAATTAAACAAATATTTAACTTTCAAATTAGTTTACTAAAATTCCTACAAATTTACTTAACATTTCAGCTTATTTAATAGTTATCACACTTCAGTTAAATGAATAAATGGTTTTATTATACCAGCTGGATTTATAATACCAAAATGCAGGCAAGCTGGATACAGTTTTATTGATTTCACGCTCTTAAAGTATTTATGTTCCTATGTGGTTCTCTACAGTCCATGATTTGTTTTGCTCCTGTATGTTTGTTTGAAATAAAATTACTTGGGGGAAAAAAGTGAGACAGTGAGGAGAAGAAATGGAACATCAGAGTAAACACCTTCCACCTACTTCAAAATAAGAGCATGACTATAAACATCTAACTACTTCAAGAATTCTTAACAATCGACAACCAAAACTTCACAGACATCAAACTTTATTCAATGCAAGGTTTGAGAAACAGCCATGTGCGTTTTTGAATTTATCTGGAAAAATTAAATTGCAACAAGTGGCTTCTGGGTGGCAACGGAACTCTGCTGGGGTTGCTAGGTAACGTGCTGGGTTTGGCTGGGGTTGCTAGGCAACGGGTAGTGCCTGCTGATTTGTGATTACATTCTGGAGGTTTTTTGAAACAGCCCGTTTTCCAGACAAAGCAAAAAAACAGCTCTGTGTTTTTTTAAGCTCTTGGCCTGTTTTCAGAACCAAATGGAAATACAAAAACATGCAAAATGTGAACTTTGCATACTACATGCTCTTTAATAATCATGAAGAAGCAAAGCTTTAAGAAACCTTGAGTATTCCGAGAAGAACTAAGCTGATAGGCATGAAAATAAAACTAATTTCTGACCCAGACAGGGTTCAGTAGGCATAAAACGCATTGTCAGGAGGTTACTCAGATATCATCACACAGTCCTTATTTAATTTCGGAGAGTAACCCTGTTATACTTTGTAATGAGGGAACAGTAACCATAACACATGGTGATGGCGGAAGCCTGTCTGGCACCTTGTGTTCCTGACATTTCTGTACAACCTTGGGCTTCAAGGAGAGGGACAAGGACTGCAGAGGAGGGCAGTGGAAAGAGAAAACATGCAGGGGAAATCTCACCTGATCCACCTTCCTGCTCTGCTTGTTTCCCGCTGGAGAAACAGCCGACTGAGAGCACGACCAGGCTGCTAATGAGGGCAAAGCTGGCCTGCCGTGACGCTTTTATTCACTCCAGCTGCTGCTGTCATTACCAAAATAGGTGAAAGGAATATGATTTAAATGAAAGAAAATTTCTCAGACTCAAAAATTGAATTGTGAAACTACATATTTTCCAGACTCTCTAATTCACTTGGGATAATGCTTTTTACAAGTATCCAGATCATCACATGGTTTCATGACTCAGCCTTCTCTATTTATAAGGTATTTACACTGTAGTGGTTGAAGAGTTTTCCATTATATGTCAGAGATAAAATGTAACAAGGTTCCACCAGCAGTGAGTAAGCACATTTCTGGACCATTTCATTGTGCTTCAGTGTATGAAAGAGTTGAAAGGCTTGCTTTGTCCTTCTGTTTAATGTATGCCATTAAAGCTGAGCTGAAGAGTCGAAGAGACTAGACTGAATAATACATTAAAATAAGAAAACAGAAACACTCAGAAAAAGAAAGAAAAGGACTAGAGAGACTTTAAGTCTTGTGTGTGAAATGGAGCCTTACTGCATGGTTCAGACCTTCTTGCTGAGTTAAAAGTCTTGCTTCATTTCCATTGACAATAAAATTGAGTAAATTGGAATTATGAAAATAAATTTGCTTCATGGAAGCATGACAATTAAAAAAAATTGTAATCCTTGTGCAAAAAGAGGTGATTTTTCCACATTGTCGAAATTAGTGTATTTCGCAAAAATGCAATGAAAATAAATTTTTTTGCATCACACAATTCATGCGATCAACAACCAGGTGTTACTACTGGCGGAAATGACGAAGATGACAGGAAGAGGTAGGATGTTTTTCATTGACTTATAAGATGATTTTAATTGTGTTTATTTAACACAATTAAATAAAATAATAATAATTTTGCTATTATTTTGTAATAGCAAAATAACATTTTGTAATTTTGCTATTACAAAATGTTATTTTTTATAAGCTACTGATAATGTGGACACTAATTACGTGTTATATTCAAGTAGTTTAAAAAATTAACTATTTAGTTTTTTCTCCCACAACTTGAGCTGAAAGAGAGTTAATACTTTAGGTTCATTCCAAGGTCACTAAGATACTGTCTGACACTCTTGTTGATGTTTCAAACGTCTCGTCTTCTGAAGGAAATACTGGAGGGAGTTAAACTCAAACTGACAGAACACAGGGAATAAAAAATAAAATATTAACAATGACTTTAAAAAAATACTGAAATATTTAAATGTAAAAATTTGAGGGAAAATGTACAGATTGTGTTATGAAAAATGGAATCTTGACAAAAGTTCAGTCTGGAAGACTCTAGTCGCACCTGCCTCATCAATCAGCGCCCGCCTCTCTGCAACCTGGACCTATCGGCGCGGACCAAGCCTCGCTCCAGCCAATCATCGTTTGGGCTTCAGTTCAAAAGGACCTTCACCCATAGCCTCCTCTGCTCACCAGCTGCGATCAACCCACCTCCACCCCATCTCCACCTTCTGCTCCCGGCTCTCAGGCCTCATCTTCCTCCAACCGCCGCCACCAGTACAGGCCCCGGGGGGTCTACATTCCTATACTGCATCAGGAATGTTCATCGAGCTTATCGAAGTCCAGCTCGATGTCCCCGGCCGGGGTCTGAACGCCAAAGGACTTTGTTTATTTTTATGTTCATTTTGTCATTAAACTCTTTTAATCGCCTTCTTTCTCCATTTGAGTCTCTCCAGGTTGAACTGGATATCTGTGGTTCAGACTGGTGGTAATTAAATGACAGATGAAGGTTATTTTACTTATACAGCTTCATACCACTTCATGTTTTTTGTTTTCCCTTCAGATGCCATGATTGGGGTAAACTGCTACTGCTGGGAGGTAAATGTAAACATTTACAACCAATAAAGTTCATAATAAAATTAGCTCTGCAATGTTGCTTCTTCAAATTAATCTTAAATTCAAATAATACATGACAAACCTTATGTATATCAATATTGTTTTATATGTAATAGCACAAAATAATTAAACATTTTTTCTTGTAGGCTAACTTTTACTCTGCCAAAAAGAAGAGAGTTTTCGTCATGGCTCTCCTGAAGCAGACTGTTGATTTTAAAAATGCCAAAAGGCAATCAGCCCTGGGATCAAAGCTCTGAGGAGGTTTCATGTTCTGGGTTTTATTTTTTGACTTCTTGATTGCTGGAATCCCCGCAAAAGGTCTAAAGTAGACCAGTGTGTAACCAAAGAGGCTGTCACTGCGCTGCAGTTGGTCTCAGTGGGATGTGAGGCCACTGATGGTAAAAATAAATCGTTCAAACAGAGCTGACGCATTCTGGCTGATTCCCAGAAGACAGCAGAATTAGTCTAGGCATGCATGAAAAAGGGAGCAAACAAATAAACAATGAACATGAAAGTAGGGATTTAGAAGGAAATAGAATTATAGATGCACAGAGACAGACTTTACAGTTTCATCTACACTTTAATCCTGGTAAAACTGGATTAAAGTCATCTTTAGTTATTGTAAATATTTAAATTTGAAAATTGTGTCACAGTTGTTGAAACATCTTCTCTTATTACTTTGTTCCATCTTTTTGGCAGAGATCTTTCACAGATTTTTTTTGTCTTACTGAAACCTGGTTCACATTTCCTCTGCTCTCCGTATTTTACAACACAAATTTAAATATTAAATCAGTCATTTTGAAGAGTTACTCAGAATTTAAGTAGCCTCCAAACCAGATACTTTTTTACTCTTGCTGAATTAATCAATTATAAATATGCACAACTAAGGGTGGCTTCTGTATTTGCGGTTTACAGGCATCTAGAGAAAAAGGGAAGCTGCTACGAAGGTTGAGGGATAAAATCTGGAGATAGCTCTTAAAGAGAGAGGTGAATTTGAATTGCTTATTGTTCCAGAGTTGAGGGGAAGAGGAGATTCTGGTGATGTGTTGTGGAGAGTGAGGTTAGCTTTACACAAAGGAGGGCAAATACCAATACTCTGGTCGATTGAGGGTCAGAACTGGAAAAGAAATCTTTTGAGTTTTTCTGCTCCATGTCTATGGAGCAAAAGATTCTGTTGTCGTTAATGTTTTTAAGGCTATTCTGACTGATTTTGAGAAGGAATCGTCTGTCTGTAAATATTTAAACTAAGGAATATTTTAGTTTATTTATTTATGACAGTGTTTCTGATTTTGTTATACATGTTCTGCAATTTCTGTTTGGTGTTTCCAGTCTTGGCCAGGATTTTCTTACAAAAGAGATTTTTAATCTGAATAGGATTGCCCTGGTGACATAAAGGTTATATAAATAAATTAAATAACATAATTTGTTACATTTTCAGCTGATGGTATGCTTTTTTATGCCACACCTTTAAATTAAATTATCCCCTTTAAAACCTGTTCACGTCTGCTTCAACAAGAACCACTGAAAGAAAGGTCACAAAAACCACCCAGGAAGACATTGAGTGCAAATTCCTTTTTCACAAAATGTAAATAAAAAACAGAATGGTGTCAGATTTAGACATCATAGGATTTATCTTTTGTTTTTGCAAAAGACTACAAGAAGTTTCTCCCATTAACCCTAGATTTGCCCATTTTCTATTTCCAAAACCCAGAATGCCCTGCGCTGTTTTGCATTTCCCGCTTTTGGAGTAGCTTCCTGTCCTCTTGTCATTCACATATGCATTTGAACCATGTTGCAGCTGACAGTACCCAAACAAACCCAACTACCTAGATCTATAAAGGAGGAAAAAAACATAGGTCTTGACTTCATAAAGAAGGCTGATCATCAGTGTAACTCTCCAACAGCTCTTTAAATCCCAATCAATCAGACAAGATTATCGCACACAGGTGTCTAAGAGCATCAAATGAGTGGTTAATGACCAAGTCATTGCAAAACTGCTAAGGAGGAAATTCAGCCTTCTGATTCAGGCGTGTTGTAGCAGAAATGCATCCAAAAGTTGCAAGACTGGAATTAAAGTTAATAAAGAAAAATGAATGTCAGGATTTCATCTAATAGATCTTTGACATCCACGATATTGGAACTAAATGCCTATTTTATGTTTTAAATCTACCAATACAAATTTAAATGAAACACAAAATGTTAAAGCAATAAGGAGAAAATAAATGGAGTGCAGCTCAAGTCTTAAGTAAAATTTTACCTAAAATGACAACGTTTTCTGCTTTCAGGTGACATATGAGCAAAAGTGGCAAGATGCATTTAATGATATGAGACATATGTATGTTCATCTTTATGAGGAACGGACACCAGAAAGTTAATCTCACCTCATCCTTTAGAGGGGTCCAGTCGGTCCTCGAGGACAGGCAACCTGCATATTTTAGTTGTCTCATGCAGGAAGCAGAGTGGCGCAGCAGAAGAGTGCTGTGCCCATAACCCAGAGGTCGATGGATCGAAACCATCCTCTGCTACGCTGACCTTTTCAGAATACATCCAATGTGTTTGAATGACCTGCCCATCTCTTGTCTGTGCTCTTTTGTCAAGAAACCCAAACCCTACTCCTTCTTCTGAGCTGCATCAAAACATTGTTTACAATTGAATCCTTCCGACATCCTTCCGAGCTGTTCCAAAGATCTGAGTCACATAAATGATGACTATTAGTGCAACCTCTGCTCCTCCATTGTTTCCTTGGCACGCGAGGAATAAAGAGGTGGCGTCAATCGGCGCTCCTCTCAAGGGCTTGGGACGGAGATGAAACCGAGGACTCTGCTCGGGCGACAAAAGGAAAGCTGCTCGAGCTAGCCAGGAGTCGAACCTAGAATCTTCTGATCCGTAGTCAGACGCGTTGTCCATTGCGCCACTAGCCCATCTAGGGGCATGGAGATCCTTGTCATCGTGTCGGACCACGACTGACTGGTCGCAGCGAGTGACAAAATTATTGGCTTAATCAAAACACGTGCCCCGTGTGAGGGTTGAACTCACGACCTTCAGATTATGAGACTGACGTGCTGCCTACTGCGCCAACGAGGCTCCGCAAACAGGCTACCTAAGAGACACCTGTGCTTTCGAAGGCAGCTGTGTAGCAGCATGTTTCCGCTTCTTACCACCGTGCCATGCGACCTTCGATAGCTCAGTTGGTAGAGCGGAGGACTGTAGGGTACAACGCTGGACATCCTTAGGTCGCTGGTTCAACTCCGGCTCGAAGGACTCCATTTCTCTTTTCTCAAAATCTTCAGAGGAAAGGTTCGTTAGGAGTGGCTGACGAAAGACACTTTCACACAAGAAGCCGTGATCGTATAGTGGTTAGTACTCTGCGTTGTGGCCGCAGCAACCCCGGTTCGAATCCGGGTCACGGCATGAGGGTTGAAAGCAGAGTGGCGCAGCGGAAGCGTGCTGGGCCCATAACCCAGAGGTCGATGGATCGAAACCATCCTCTGCTACGCTGACCTTTTCACAATACATCCAATGTGTCTGAATGACCTGCCCATCT
>NW_015117085.1:0-297 GCF_001443285.1 Poecilia latipinna | reverse complement strand
CGTAGTGACAAAAACCACTGACTGAGGCCCCAATAACTTTTAATAAATTAAATTAAGCGAATTTACTTAAATTAGCATCACTTCACCCGCTGGGGTCTGAACGCACTTCCTCCTGGTTCAAATCTGGAGAAAAATCTGCGCTAATTCATCAGTCAGTTGGATCTGTGTGATCCAAACAGATCTCCTGAGCTCTGTCTGTGAGTGTTTTACCCTGTGCGGTCCGGGGTGCGCTTTTACCAGGATTCTTTGGGGATTTTTTGCGTGGTTTTGCTTCTCCGAAATGGACAGACGTTACGT
>NW_015117084.1:21734-23251 GCF_001443285.1 Poecilia latipinna | reverse complement strand
AGAGATTGCTTTATTCCCCATTAGAGACACAATAAAAATATACCAGAACCAGTGACGTGCAGTGAGGTTCATTGCTGGCGAGGCATTGACTTATGACTTAGACACCACACGTTATTGGACCTACGGAAATTTCGCGCAAGCATACAACGCTGGAGGGCAAAAAGACTAATCATTTACATGTCATCCATAGCCGCGTTAACTGAGTAAAACTTAGAAATGTAGGTATTGATTTCGTGCTATGATCCACAGCAAAGTGATCTGTATTCGTCAAGCTACGCAGACTCGTTGCCATAGCAACTGACAACAATGCCACTTCATGTTTTAGGATTTAACACCAAAAAACATTCAAGAATTTTGCACACAGAACAGAACATTCAGTCTGTTGTTGTATGTTTGTCCTGGCAACCGGAGGACTCTCGGAGCTTCAATCAGAAGCCAACTTCAGTGGCCGCTTTTTCCAAACAATGAAAACCCCGACAGTGAACCTCCGAGTCTATGAGAGTCACTAACTGTAAAACATGTTCTGTCTGAGCGTCCACACAAAAAATAATAGTCAGGAGTTATAAAAAAGTTGCTGCTCCAGCTCACTGATAAACTGCCAGCCATCTTTGTTGAAGCCAAGTAGAGTGATGCTAACAATCAATGAGCAGAAGTGGAAGCCTAAAAACACCCCGTTCCTCATTTGAATGAGGAGGCAAAAATGCATAGGTAAAATAAAAAAGGGGATGAGGCAATGTAAAAATAACAAATGCTTGTAAAAGGAAAATTCAAAAGAAAAAATATGCATTTCTGGACAAAAATGCATTTCTAAGGAAAAGGCAAAGCAAAACTATTTATACTTTTATTTTGAACTATATCAGTTTTGGTCATTCACAGATTAATTCCGAACATGAAGTCATGGTTGATTTTGAAGGATTGTGAATGGCTTACTTCTTTGCCCAACACTGCCCCCTAAAGGTTTTGCATGTTTAAAACAATACTCAGTGGCTGAATACTTTTCTTTAACCCATCAGGTGTGGATGAGATCGTTTTATAGAAAATAATATCTTATCTTTTTTGTTGTTGTTTTGTTTGTTTGTTTGTTTGTTTGTTTGTTTTTTAAACAGCTACTTGTGGATTAGGCCTTAGAATAAAAGGACTAAGTTCTATTGTTTTATCAGCTTTTCTCTTCATAATTTTACTGCTTGGAGTTCTCCTGTCGTAAAAGAACTGAGAGAACAGAGAAAGAAGGATAAGGAGAGTATAGGATAAGAGAACTGGGAAACCACAGTGGCAAACAACATATATATAACAACAGCATTGTCACTGAAATATACACAGTACAAATTAATACAAAATGTATTTTGAGGCAAACACAACCCAAGATCAGAGGCAGGTTGGCAATAGGGATGTTAGGGAGGTTTCCCAAGACCAAACTGACTGCTGGTCAGAATATGTTTTTGTTAGAGATTTTTTGGTATTATCATTTTGTTATTACTTTAGTTCATATTCAGTCTAATGTTAATCAATAGTTAATC
>NW_015117084.1:0-16636 GCF_001443285.1 Poecilia latipinna | reverse complement strand
GAAAAATCTAAACTGTTTAAGAGTAGATCTTAATTTACTTGAAAAGGACATGTTGCTTTTGTGGCTCTGAACTACCGTATTTTCCGCACTATAAGGCGCACCGGATTATAAGGCGCACCTTCAATGAATGGCCTATTTTAGGACTTTTTTCATACATTAGGCGCACCGCATTACAAGGCGCTTCATACTCTATTATTACACATCCACATTAATAAAGAAATGGCCCCGAGTACTTTATATAGTAGGCTGGCACAGTCGTTGTTTCACTCACGGTGTTGGTGTTGCGATATTATGCCCAACTGCTTTCTGGGTAACACTGTCCAACCGACACGCTGCCGCTGCAGTCTCTGTCTCTCTTCCCCTGCCCCTCCCCCGGCTTTAAATGTATCATCAAACTTTATTAACAAACCAACGTTCTGACAACTATCCCAGCATGCACCGCGCATTTCTTCTTCTACGGGGGAAAAAGAAGTTGGCGGCTGCTTACCATAGTTGACCAACTACGTAAGCAAACCTACTGCATGTCTGTGTAAACATGACGTCTTTCATTTCGATCTGAGTTAATTAGCGTAGCATTTCTGCCGGATTTTCACAACATATCAGCCACGACAATGGACAGGGGAACCAACAAGTTCATGTCATCTTTTTTGGACGACATCAAGGTGTTTGAGCCACTGGATGCCTCCAACATTGTGCGCGTCACAGCTAAAAGCTACCGATAGATGAGGAAAACAGCAGATCCTCACACCCTCAGCATAAATATAGCTGTGGACAAGATCACTGATGCCTACTGTTGTTGCAAGGCTGGGTAAGTCGGCATTCATGGTTTTGATGGTCCACAATGTACATTAGCTACTACTGTAGCTTGTGTTTGTGAGACGGTCACGCATGTGGTGGCTGCACTGTGACCTAAAATGGGCATTAGCCAATGAAACGCGGCCCCTGTGGTAAGGTCCGTTGCTAGACCTGTTATGGCTCAATATTGGTCCATATATAAGGCGCACCGGATTATAAGGCGCACTGTCGGCTTTTGAGGAAATTGAAGGTTTTTAGGTGCGCCTTATAGTGTGGAAAATACGGTATGTATGTATGGATGGATGCTTTGTCTTGGACGAATGCTTAAAATGTCACTGACAAGACAAAACCACTTATATGATTTTAAAAGAGGAACTATTGTCCTTTAATTTATTGTACACAAAAGTTCTTAATAATAAATATTTCTAAACAAAATTGCAGAATGTTGCTGTTTTCATCTGTTCTAATTGGGTCAAACGCCAGTGCCATCTTGTGACATAATCAGAGTAAGGCAAACAGGTAAATGACTAAGGCTGAATATTCAGAAGCAGAGAAAGTTGTGAGAATTTCGGTGACTTTTTGAGCAATTTGTCAAGAGACTTGGAGGGAGAAACATTAGCAATTGGGTAAAACTGAAAACCTCAACATGGACCACTACTGCACAGATTAGACCCTCTGTGTGGACCAAAAAGCACAGGACCAGGGGCTGGTTTTTACCAGGCTACTTTAAACTATATAAAAAAAAAATGAAATAATATTTACTACAATGAGTATGTGGATGAAAGGAAATAAATTTATTAGAACCTTGCAAGCTGGGAAAAAGATAGTCGAAGGAGTCTTGTGACTCCAAGTGTTTCTTTCCAACACATACAGATTATTCCATGCATGTTGAATATTTTAGGAGTCCACACCCAGCTCTGTGGAAACTTTTGTTTCTGGTTAAACAGATCAAAAAACGTTTTTTATCTGATTTCACCAACATACCGTGTCTACTAGAAACACACTAACCATGACTTAACAAAGTAAAAAATTTTCCATTAGAGGCAGCAAACATATATCTATCCACCATCGCTGCCTGATGAGGTGGAGCAACTAGATCTGTTGCCTTGGGCCCAGGTTGGAGAGGGACCTGAAGTAGGCCTTCACACTATCAAATTATGTTTGAGAATATGGTTTTCATATATGCCTTTTGGTAAAGAAAAACAAATGGCTAATATTTAATTTGCTCTCCTTGGAGTAGTGCTGAATAACTTCAGACCCCCATCCATATTGAAAAAATGTTTGGCCACTGACACAACTTCTTAGTTCATTAAACTGATAAACTGTGCTGCTCCACGGTCTGCTGGCGACAGAGCAGCAGTCACTTTCTTTCAGTTTCTTCAACAAGTGAATCAAATCTGATTGGCAGATCAGTTGGTTTCAGTGACATGAAAAGACTATGGCATTCTACTTATTTAATCTTTTGTGTTATCGCTGGTATTTATAACAGTTAGGATCTGTGTCCTACCAGCTCTACTGGTTTCACAGCCTTTAGAGCAAAACAGACCAGCAGAATGGAAATGCTGCTGCATTAGTCCTGAAGTACAAACCGTCAAACACTAAAAACAAGGTAAATAAAATTATATTTTCATTCTTTTATTTCTACAAAGTGGATTATTGTAAGAGATTGTTTACTTGTTATAATAAGAAGGGACTCGTCCATATTTAGGGCCCCATTTCAGAAGCTCAGGGTTTTCAATGTCAGAACTTGAGTCATGCCACAAAGGTCTCCAACAACACAGAAAAGAAGTTGTTAGATTTATCATTTATTGTTGTTTACATGAGTCTGAAAAATTTATAAATATGGAGACAAAGTGGATAAGTTGACAACAGTGTTTCTTTCATTCTGATCACATCCTCGTTAACCACTCCCATCTCTTCACCCCACAAGAGACACACTTGGTCTGACTCTTGGCTCCGTCCACTTTGCTGGAATTTCCCATGATAAATATTTTTAGTGAAATGAAAATAAAGTAGGAATGTTCTCTGCTAATCTACACCTAGACCTAATGCTGGATTTAACTCAGGAACACACCACTGTGTGTCTTACCTCACTTACTGTATAATGTCTGGTTCTCAGTTCATGTATAGCTACTAGGGGAACCGGCTAAATATGTGCCTGTGTGCGATTTTTCTGAGCTTTAAAAGCATCCGGCCAAATAGTGAAGACAGGATCTGTCTGAGTCACTCAACTGCGATATCTCATCACCGTGTCAAATTTGTAGCATGCTAGTCTATAAATATTTAAAATTGTATTATTGTGGATGATATATTACACAACCTTAATAGTTCTGGTTAAAATTTTATTTTTCCAGACTTTGCAAGTTTTTCACATTCATGTGTGAATATTTGTATTGATAGAATCATCAGCTATTTTCTTGCACATCTGAAAGAAAGACGTGTCTGAAAATCCTTAGATTTTGCATGGACTTAAGGATAAGTCACATGGTTTCTCTCACTAAGAATGAAAGTGAAATTGCTCAAGTTCTTTAAGAGCCACTTGTTTAAGCCTAACAGACACAGTCACTTCATGCTGCAGGTTTGGAGGTGTGCTTGAGCTGCAACAGATACCCTGTTCTGATTTTTTTTTTTCCTGTTTTATCCTGGAGCAGCACATTTATTACAAAGATAGGTATCCATTCCACTGTGTTTGTTGTAACAATGAAACATATTGTTTGTGGTGTTTTTAAAATGTATTTTATCTTTACATTATTATTTCGATAATATGCTTATGTTAATTTGGTAAATAATGCAACTAATTCAACTTCAGTTTTTATTTTTGTCAGTGTTCTGGCAGTGGGAAATAGAAGTGTGTATTATTATTACATTTGCTCCATAGGTTCATAGAAATACAATCTACCTCTGCTGTCAGTAGAACAGAGCAGGTTTTTCCTGACTTTAGAATTAAGATATTATGCCTCTGTAGAAAAGCCAAACTGATCATTCTGCTTTGCTTTTCCTATTAGATCTAAACATGCACCAGACTTCTGCAGGTGAACAACACTTTTGATATAAACATATTAGTAACAGTTAAGCTTTAGTTGTGCTTATAATTTTCCTACTTTGTATTTTGTAATTTTACTTAGTTAAAGTCCACACCATCACTTCTGGGGAGACGTTTGGTGCTGATGAAGAGCTGCTGAGTAAAGTGAGGAGGAGGATACAGCTGACCGTCACACACTGGCTGCAAAGCCTCTTCATCATCGTTTTCTGTCCCATCACCTCTCGCGTTGGGTCAGATGTGGAAGCGGCCATGAACAAGGTTCCAGGTACTAGTTTTATAATCCATCGGTTTAGACATTCAACTAGTCAAGTAATGAAACAACAACACACTCTAAGAATGTCAAATCTTCCCTTCATCTCGTTTTCTTCTTCTTTTTAGCAGGCCAAAATGTCATCCTGATTCTGATGCACCACACCCGAGACGAGGACTACTCCACAGCTGGAACGATCTGGTCTGATGAATATCCCAACATCATCCTGGATGTTCATGTTCTCTTCCATGAGACGGTGCCAGGATTGCTGCAGTGTGCTAAAAATACAGAGGCAGTCAATCAACTGGTCCGCAAATTAGATCAATGGTCTCAGAAACAACAGATCAGACAGAACAGACAACCGGAGCCATACCGTCAATCACATGATCTAAGTGAAAAGCTTGATGAATGTTGTTTCCCTTACTGGAAGATTGTAGTGCCTGTTGTTGTTCTTCTGGTGGTGTTGGTCATCATACTTCTTGCCGTTTTCTTGACAAGATGAGAAGACATAGAAAGTAAACAAAGGATTTATTTATCATTGTATGCTTCATCTAAATGATGTTCAGTTTGTACTCAATAAATCACAAATTGTATTGTATTCAAACTTTAACATGTTTTACTATTACTTAGCTTAATAACAATTATGTGTCAAAGTATTGATTACATACGTTGAAATGTTTAATTGATCATATGATGTGTACCTGTCAAGTGTCCCATTTTGATCTGGAAACTAATGTATTTTACCCCTCTTTCCTGCTGTGCCAACATATTAGCATTTTCCTGTAAATTTCTTGTTTTGTAATATAAACATTTTCAAAAGCAATACTGTGCCTCTTCAAACTGCATTCGGTCACTGGCCTCGCGAGAACTGACACATGCAGGAACACGCTGTGGTGCACATTCGGCCTGCTGCAGTATAGTGTTGAATTGTTTTGAATGTCTTTCTCTGACTTTCAGTTCTTTCTCCGACTTTCAGTTCTTTTGGACCAGTGGTTCTTAACCTGGGTTCGATCGAATACTAGGGGTTCGATGAATCGGTCTCAGGGGTTCGGTGGAGCCTCTGATGACGCCCCGCTTTGCTGCAGAGAATCACGTTACATTGCTGAGCCAATCAGAGCTGCGGAGGAGCACTGATTGAAGGAGCTCCACTCTCAACATGGATTTGAACTTGTGTCTTTAATTACTTCAGCAAAGCTCACAGTTTTTTCCAAATTTTGTAGCTTTCGGTGTAAATCTGCTCCTCAGTCGCATCTTTTCGGGGTTGCTACTGCCTCTAGCGGCGTGGGGTGGTAACACACCTAATTTAATTACATTACTAAATCAGAATACCGCAGTCTTTATTATTTAATATTAATTTTTCATTCTCTTAAGAATATAGAGCTAATTAAATGATCTAAACAAGACCTTAAAGTGGTTCCAGTTTCTCTCGATGGCCAACCTGTTGAAACTGTGGCTAATTTTAAATAACTTGGGTTGTTCCTGGACAGTCAGCTCAACTTTGCTGAAAACACTGACTATATTTTGAAGAACTGTTCTCAGAGACTCTACCTTTTAAGAAGACTTAGTGATCATGTCTTGAAATTTGGGGTGTGTGGTGGAGATCATATTTTATTTATCACTTCAGAAGGGTTCAGTGAATGCGTATATGAAACTGGTGGGTTCGGTACCTCAAAAAAAGTTAAGAACCACTGTTTTGGACAAATTATGTTAACACCAGTAAAACACATGTAGCCACTGGTTAAAAACCATGCACTTAAGGCCTTTTAATATTTACAAGGTTGGTTGTATGTACACACAAAATATAAGTGAGAAACTTGTATTGTTTTTGTAAATTTTTATCGAGTGATTATATACATTCGGGGAGCGGTTACTGTTGTGAGTAGCGTGAGAAATAATGGAAAAGGCAGAAAGCCAAAGCGTTTCTGGAAGGGACTTGTGTTCTTACATAAGTGTATTCTTGTGTGATCAATTATCTCATTAGTTTAAAGACTGTAGTGAATTTCCTATCTTTGAAGTAGTTTAGGTTAACGAGGGACAAGTGAACTCAACATAGAAGAAAAACGGGACAAAGAAGGGTATTATGGGAAGAAGAAGAGCAGGAGAAGACAAGGAGGAAGCTAATGGAGACCATGTGCAGAGGTTTAAGTGGGGGAAGGAACTGGACTGTTTTATGCACTTTCTGCAAACCTATATAGGAAACCTGCAGAAGTGTGTTTGATTGAATAACTGCAGCTGATCCGAGGTGGCGAGGGGAAAGCGTCAACATGGTGACTCTGGTTTTAACATGATTGAGGAGGAGTCCTGCAACTCGCGTGGCGGAGTTCTAAAAGGGATTACTGCCCCGCCTCAATCTCAGCTGCTGAATTATTCTTAAGCTAGAACTCGTCGGCTGGAAAACATGAAAAAACATGTTTGCGTGTGTCTGCATATAAACATGTATAGCCTAATACATATTATTCAGTATTAATCATTATTTATTTATGTTTATATTTATATAAATATGTATTGATAAGACAAGAGCGGTCCATTAGGCGTCTGTCCTTTTGTTATGTCTGTGAAAAACGGCCTGCTCTACGGAAGACGGGTCCTTCGAAGGCCACGAACATGGACAACCAGAAGAGAGAAGCTGTAGCCTCCGGCTAGCTGCCTAGCCTCCATCTCGGCGTTATGTTGCTTAGCAACCGTGACAACGTGAAGCACAGAGCAGCGAAGGAAAAAAAAGGACTCAAAGTTGTTGTTTTTACTCTTTATTTCTGTATTATTCTTCACCTTTTGTAATAAAGGTTGTTCCATAGTAAAAAGGAAACCTGTTTGTCTGATTATAAAATGTTTAAACACGTATCATTTGCCTCAGTCCTCGCGCGCACAAATGCTAAAGATGCATACCCTAAATTCGGACACAGCTGTTTTTTGTTCGACTCCCTCTACTGGTCTGGAGCACTTCCGTTTTCAGCACTTTTTGTTTGCATCTTGATTTTTGGTTTACATGTCTTTTTATGTTTGCTGCATTTCATTTGCTGTTGTATTCTTTTTGTTTGCGTCTCTTTTTTTGTTTGCATATTTTCTCTGTTGCTGCGCATTTGCACAGATAATGCCTTGTTCACACTAAATATTTGTGAGCAAAACTCATAAAATTTAATATCGGGTAAGAAATGTTAATGCAATTTGAAACAAGAACTAAATAACTACTTATTTAGTTAAGTTGCTAAAGAAGTAGTTATTTTAACTTGATATTGTGAGGAAAAAATAGAGAAATGTGTGCTCTTTAGGTGAGGGCAGTTTTTTTTCTTGCATATTGTCAAATAATTATTTCCTTTAAATTGCAGCATTTAGTTCAATCTCACAATTCAAGATTAATGAACGTTAGACAACATGTCTCCTGTTGTTAAATCAACTTCATGAACTAAATTTCTGAGTTAAAATCATAACTGTTTTCTTGTTGACTTGATTTCATTTACAAGGCAGCAGTTGGACTTTCATTTTAAGGTTAAACCAGCTTCAAATGTTTTACAGTGTGTAACTCGGAACATTTCCACTCTGTTTGGCTATTGTGCTCTAAAGACTGTGAAACAAGTAGAACTCGTAGATCCTGGATCCTAATACCAGAGAAAACAACACAAAAGATTAAGTAAGTAGAATGCCATAGTCTCTTCTTGTCACTGCATGCATCTTTGCAACTGAACTGCCAATCAGGTTTAATTCAATTGTTGAAGAAACTGAAAGAAGGTGACTGCTGCTCTGTTGCCAGCAGATCATGGAACAACACTAGTGACATCTGTATTTCCCAGAAACAGGCCCAGATAGGGAAGTCACAAGATGTAATTTAGCAGCATCTGTGGATGAATTTTCTATTTTTGCAGTCAAAAATACTTTAACTGCAAGTAGTTTGTAGCTATTGCGTTTGTTAACACAAAATAAATTTTAACATTTTTCTTTTCCCAGATTTTTCATTTTTATTTCTCGTAAATGCACATTGAGTGTTGAATGCATGGACTGATTGCTCGTGATAAACAAATGGTTGACGAAAGCATGCTCTGCCAGCTCAATGACTTTCATTGACAACCACAGGATTTTTTGGCAGCAATTTCATCCTTTCAGACGTGGCAGATGGCATCTCAATAAAGCTATTTACTACAAACTTATTTCAGTTTATCAGTAGCCACAACAACATGATCACCACCTCAGAAGAACAGGCTCAATGATGCCTGATTAGGAGGGAGCCCACCGCAGAGCAGGAACACACTATTCCAAAACAAAATGACAAAATAGCAACTGGAGACAGAGCGACTGGTGCCCCCACTAACGCCACCTCCCTGCTCTGCTCCCCTACTCCTTCATCAAAGTCCCAAAACATCTCTGAAGAAATGCCTTCACCTGGACTAAAGTTTTTCAAATTCATGGATGGAATAAATCAACAAGTTCTCCATGGTATTTTCCCTCTTAGTGCTCACATAGCAGACTTGATAGAAATCTGACATTGGGTTCCAGACAATAGTCTTACATCTATTTTTACACCGTGGATGAGATGGAGGTGTGTTACATCAATCTGGCTCTTGGGTGTTGGCTGTTTTGCTAAGGACTGTGAAACAAGTAGAACTCGTAGATCCTGGATCCTAATACCAGACAAAACAACACAAAAGATTAAGTAAGTAGAATGCCATAGTCTCTTCTTGTCACTGAATGCATCTTTGCAACTGAACTGCCAATCAGGTTTAATTCAATTGTTGAAGAAACTGAAAGAAGGTGACTGCTGCTCTGTTGCCAGCAGATCATGGAACAACACTAGTGACATCTGTATTTCCCAGAAACAGGCCCAGATAGGGAAGTCACAAGATTTCATTTAGCAGCATCTGTGGATGAAACTTTGTGAAGATGGTGTGAAGAATTTGTAAAAACTTAACTTTTTGATTATCTCAACCTGGAGTGGAGTTTTATCTGTGGATCAAATCAGATATAAAAAGGAGCACCACCACACAAAGCTCTGAAAGTTAGGATTATAATTTAGAAGTGAACCCTGCACTGGTAGGCAACCAAGGCAGCATCTTTAAAACAGCAGCTATGTTCATTCTTCTGAAAGTCAGTAGCCTCACTCCAATATTTGGACCACCTGAAGATGGGCAAGTTCCTTCTTATTAAAATAAATAAGCAGTCTGTTACAATAATCCAGTTGTAGAAACAAGTATGAAATATCATCTCAGGTTCCCTTACATAGGCGTAACTTCCTGAAGGACTGATGTGGACATGTTCCCTCTCCCCACCAACTCTGGCCTGACGGGGACCGTCCCCATCAATATTTCCTGCATCTTTTTTTCTTTATGTGCCTGCATTTATTTGCGGACAGTAACTCAGCAGCAGTTGCACGCTGTATTCAAAGTGTTAGGAGACAGTTAATGGTTTTTAAAATTAATATGTAAAAGGGTAAAATCATGCTCTAAAAACGTATTTTGTTATACTTATTTGAGGAATTCCAAGGTTTCTTTTATATTTTCTTTGTAAACTGTTTTTACGTTATATAATTCACAATAGAACTTTTCAATCACAGTTTTCATTTCTTCTGTGTTGTATACTATTTTCCCATTTTCTGTGTTTAGCTCAGAAAGAAAACTTGGATTATTTATTATTTTCTTAAAACTTTAGGGACTTTATCCTTTTTTTTCTTTCAGGAATATTTATTGATACTCAAACAGTTAAATTAACAGCACCACGTTTCAGAATAAAATACAATAATTTCCTTTAAATTAGACTAGAAAGACATCAAAAAGTGGGACATTTAAAAAGTCTATGTTCAAAAGTTGTGCAGGACCAGGATGGCTCCCATCAAGACTTGGGGCCATCCTGTTCTTCCAAGAAGCCCTGGTGCTCCTTCCCGCCTGCCTCACCTGGAGAGCCAGGCTGCTGCTGCTGGGAACTTCATCCAAATGGGTGCAGAGGCAATGCTTCTTTGTGGCTGTGTCCTTATTCTAAAACTGTCTTACGTCATACCCTCTATTGAAATGCAGGGTGAGGATACAATTCAGGTCAACTTCAGTTGAACTTCAGTGATTTTTCTTGAAAAATCTAATCTTGACGTTCCTGTTGACTTTCCTTTTCATTGAATTAAAACGAGCACTGTGGTGCCTCCAGCATGCCGGCATGGCTAGCTGCCATGCTGGAGGCACCACGAGGTAAAGGATAAAACCTTTACTAAAACCCGATAACTAAAACCAAATACAAAACTAAAAGGAATACATGTTTTCCACTATCCAGTGGTCAATAGCTCAACCAGGGACAAAGTTTAATAGATCTCTAAACAGTGGTAACAGCCAAGTCACAGTGACTATGAGTATCACCACCCATTGGAGAAAACCGCTGTTCTTAGCCAACAGGCTGAGAAGCTTTGAAAAAGAACAGCTATAGCAAAATGAACATTTGCCTTAGTGCACAAGTGTCACATCAATGTAACACACTTGCATCTCACTCACGGTGCAACACAGGATATAAAACCATGCCGCAAAGCGTTCTGGAAAATAATTCCCACTAGTCTTTTTCTTCTTTCAGTTTTTTAAGTGCTAAATTAAAAACTCGTTTATTCAACTCCTGGAAGTTTGACAAAATGAATAAAAAGTTAACTTACTACTCTAAGTTTATCTTTCACAAACTCACATTTAGGTTCAAAATCTAAAACTCACAAAAATAATTTGACAAAGAATAGAAGGTAGTGGACACAACTAAATTCAGCACAAATGTTTTACAGTGTACAATTTATAATGTCAAGGTGGCTTTGCTATTTAGTTTAATGTACAGCCAAACAAAATATATCAAGAAATTTTAGGTTTGCAATACTTAAATCACACAACATAACTTCATTTGTTTTTATGTTTTTTAATTTTCTTTAGGACACTGGTTATACGGTACAGTAGGGATTGATCAGCAAGGTATCCCACAATGCATTGGGCCACCAGCAGCAACGAGTTAAACCACTTTTTTATTTGTTACAAAAATCAGTTCTAAGATGTTTAAGGTGAAAACATAGATGCTAAAGCTTCATCTATGCAGCCACTTCATCAAGAACAAGACGCTGTGGTGGCACAGGGGCAAAGCACAGCCCACATATGGAGGCCTTAGCTCTCATGGTGGTGGTTGCAGGTTCAATTCCCAGCCTGGTGACATTTCCACATGTTTTCTCATTACCCTATGTCCTGCCAAGTTACTTTCAAATAAAGCCCACTAGAGCCAACAAAACCTTTTAAGAATGAGACACTTTCAGAGCAGTAGAGCTCTTATTGGCTAGTGTTTAGCATTTATATTTGCATACCTTAAACTGCACCATGAGTTATTTGTTGTATGCTCACTGTCAACCCACTCTGCCTGATCCTGAAGCCTTGCAAGTGATTAGGTTTTTCTATAATTTCTGTTTAATTTTAAGCAGAGTTTAATTGTATATAAGAGAAAAGTTAAAATTTTTGTATAACTTTGCAATATCATGTTAAAAATATCCCAAGCACCAATAAACTATTTTGAATGAAAAAAAAAAATAGTAAAGTTTAAGCAGAGACAAATAAAAGGTGGATGTACAACTTTCATATACTAACATTTCATGTTTTAAAAAAATGTGTTGATTTTTTTTAGACAACTTGTTTGCATAATTATGTTAGATTTTACAATGTACTTCCAAATTTTATTTACTACATTGAACAGTTTGGTAGTTTATACAAAGTTCAGTTTTGCTTAATCTACTTAAAGTTAAGTTCACTTTACTTGAATTTTATTTTTCATGTAAAGAAATAATGTACTTTAAACAAAGAACAGTCTTGATTGATCAACATGAATAGATTATGCAAATAGTTGCCTTCATTCCTTTAAGTAGAAAGAGCAGAATATTTTTAACAGTGTAAATTTTAAATGAAAAATTTATATAATTTGGTGTTAGATAATTTTTCACTAATATAAACAATGCCGCTACTTTGATTTTCATGCACATCCCCACAAACAGTTTTGTGGCTTCACAGTTTGTCAGCGTAGTCGTCTCCAAAGTCAACCATCAGCTTCAGAGCACTCAGGATCAGATCGTCGACGTCTGGATTCAGCTGAGTTTCATGACTGTAGTTCTTCACTGGGAGGATGCAGTTCATTGGAATCCCCAGCCTGGAGCTGAAGTCACCCATCTATACATAAAAAATAAATGTAAATTTACTTTGAGTTAGGTTTTGTTTCCTGTTAGAATAAATCTTTCTATGACTCACCTTTTTCTTTAAATATGTGCTCTTGTAGACGTTTCTCAGATTTTTTTGTGTTTCCCCACAGGCTGCATCAATGTGGGTGAGAATCGCCATCTGAGGGATTCCTGTGGATACAGAGAGTTTTCTTTTATTATATCTTAATATTGCATTAGCAATAAATATATTTTAACTGGTTTGTAAAATGAATTCTTCTCAGAATTTTTTTACAAGTGGCAAATACAACATCATGAAAAAAGGACTAAACTGCTACTTTAATTTCTTTTCTAAGCATTTTTTACTTCAACCTCTACTGTTAAAATAAAGTTTAAGTATTTTTGCTAACTTGTGTTTGCAGTTACATTGCTTTACTGGATGCAAGTTTTATTTTTATTTTTTTGTTTCTTACCCAGATCACTGGCTGCTTCTCTGATTTCCCTCATTTTCTTTAAAACATCCTGCTTCATTTCTGGTGCATTAGCGTCATAAATGCAGACCAGAACATGAACTCTGTCACTGATGGACGGGGAAGAGATGAAGCCAGGATCACCATGAGAAAGAGAAGATACAGGATTGAACTGTGGGGGGGAAAAGATAAAATTGCAATGAAAATGTATGTTTTACATAAAGTAAGCTAGCTGTTACAGCTTTAAAATTTAAGTCCATAAGGACAGATCTTTTAGGTGACTTGAATATGATTAAAATACACTACATGTACCTTATAACCATCCTTCACATGTCCCTTCAAGGCCAGTTTGATGTCGTCTGCTCTGACTCCTCTTCCATCTCCGTCCTCCAGACCCATGATGTCATTGAACACAAATGGATAGCTTTCTTTGCCTTTTTTAAATGTATGTGTTTTATACTGAGAGAAAAATGAAAAGGAGGTTAAGCTGTTTTAAAAGTAAACAGCTGACATATAGCTGCTAAAAATACATTTAAAAATTGAGAAGAGCAGCAGAAGTGCTTGAGAATACATATTTTAATTTTAAGCTTAAAGTTGTTTTTCGAAATAAAATTCTGAACATGTTGCTACATTAATCTTGGTGGAATAGTTCCTAATATGTCTCCCAGATAGCACATGATGATAATTCAGTATTGAATTATGGACAGAAAAGTTGATTGTTGGTTGAGGTTGAAGGTTGATTGTTTGATCAACCTTCAACCAATCATCAAATTCTAGTTATTTAACTAATGTTGAAAATATGTTATTGAATCAATGTTGTTTTGTGGTCGAATTCTAATGACTGAAGTGCCAACATCTAATCCAGTGTTTCTCAACCCTGGTCCTCAGCCCCCCCCCCTTCTTCTTCTTTTGATTTTTATTGGCGGCTGGCATCCAATTTAAGGTCATCAGAGATCTCAGAGGAAATTTAACACGCCTCAATGATGTGTAGGATGTGCAAATTCACATCTTAACACACCCATTAATACATGTATGAATGCATGAGCATGTACTGGCATACACACAAATACTTGTTCATATCCTAAATACGACTCATTAACCCAGTGTTATTTAAGAACCTAAATAAGAGATTTCTAACATAATTTGATTTATTATCTAATAGACTAATCATAGACAGTCCTATATTCTTTCTGCTTAGTAATGACTTTAAAAGCTGGCGTTCCTCTGAGTATTTATCACATTCTAACAAGACATGCTCCACTGTTTCCACCTGATTGCAATAATTACAAGCCCCATTCTCATGCTTTCCTATTTTAAAGAGCGAACTATTAAGTCCAGAATGTCCAATTCTAAGTCGAGACATAACTACTTCCTCTTTCCGCCTTCCACTCAGATAATTACTATCTCCCACACTCTTTTGAATTGTATATAGTTGTCTCCCATTATCATGGTTATCCCATAGCTCCTGCCAAATCTTAATCATTTCTTTTTGAATAATAGATTTACCCTCATTTTTACTTAAAGGAATATTCAGATGAACAATATCTGATTTCAAGGCCTGCTTAGCTAAAATATCTACTTCCTCATTTCCTTCTATACCTACATGAGCAGGAATCCAGACAAATTGAACCAAGCATTTATTGTTATGAAGATGAACTAATAATTGATATATTCTTAATATCAAATCTAATCTGCAAGATTTGCCAGATTTAATACTTAATAATGCTGCTCGACTATCTGATGCTATAATAAATGTACTTTCTTCCCTAGTATCATTATCAAGCAACCATTCTAAGGCTAAAATAATGGCTGATAATTCAACTGTAGAAACACCTAAATGCTCAGCTGTTCTCCTCTTAATCAAGACTTTATGGTGTGGGATATCCACTGCTGCCCCAGTTCTACCACTACTTGGATCTTTAGATCCATCTGTATATATAACTATGTTGTCTTTATCTTTCAAAATATCTATTAACTACAACCCACTCTGGAGTCTTACCCTTTTCAAAAATTTCCCTTAATTGAAAATCAACTTCTGGAGATATAAATAACCATGGAGGAATTTCAGATTGAGGAACTGTAGCACTGTACTGGAGTAAAGTTAAACCAAGATGTTTTGTCTTTATATCCCCAATCCATCCAAAACTATTACAATTTAATTTATGATGTTCCCAACATTCCTTCAGCACCATCTTAGCTGGATGATCATACTTATGTCCTTGTAGGTTCACCCAGTACATATACATTAGTTTCAACCTTCTTAATCATAAAGGAAGCTCACCAGTTTCTACTTGTAGAGCAGCTAAAGATGATGTTCTGAAAGCTCCACAACAAATTCTCAATCCTTGTGTTTGCTACCTATCAAGCTTTCTCAGATGACTGTCAGCAGCTGCCATATATGATATACTCCCATAATCCAGAGTAGATCTCATTAGAGCCTGATAGACTCCCAACAGTGCACTTCTTGAAGCTCCCCATTCCTGTCCAGAGAGACATCTCAACAAATTATTCACTTTTTTACATTTATTTTGAACTGATTCTATTTGATGTTTCCAAGTTAAGCTTTCATTAAAGATGACACCTAAAAACTTCACCGTTTTCACTTGTTCAAGCTTTTGTTTATAAAGGTACAACTTGACTTCCTTATGTCTTCTATAAAACCAAACAGCCAATTTGCTGCTGCTTATTTGCAGCTGGCTGCTGAATTGAATTCTCTTCTGAGCACTTTTATGGTAAGTTTGGCAATATTACTTTGATCTTAAATGTGTTTATTTAAAAATAACTGTGTTGTTTTGTTTTGTACATTGTAATCCTGGTTATTTTGGGCCAAACCAGATATTTTTAATAATTGGGGTTATGTCTCCTTTTGTATTTTTTTATCCTACCCACTACTCTAGGCCTAAGTATGAAATCCCATGAAATTTTGTGGGATCTGAGTTTTTAAAAATCGGGCAAGGCCTATTGTTTGGTCTGGGAGAGCATGTGGTGGACAAGGAAATGTAAGGCTGGCTGCTCCAAGTGGGCTTTAAATCGTTTCAAATCACTTTTTAACTTTTTATTATGATGTGCTTAGGGACGTGCTTAGATGAGCCTCTGTTCCAGAACAGCTGAGTTAGATGATTGCATGACCGTCTGCAGCCATCAAGAAGTGCAGAAGGTTGTTAATCATCCACAGATTCAATCCAGGTGAGGCAGAAAGGAAACACTTAAAACATGTAAGGCAGGTGAAACACTGAACTAAACCTGCTAATGACTGATTCAGTCTGTTGATTCTTGGATTGGTAACTGGAACTGGACTATTATTTATCAGCATATAGACACTTTTTAAGGAATTTAATCAACTTATTTGGAAATATTTGTAGTTGATGGAAGATTGAACCAGCTATTTGATGGAAGTTTATTCTGTATAAATTATAATTTTTCCAACTACACTATAAATCACCTTTTGTTTGATTTATTTGTCTCTGGTGTGTTAAATAAACCTGATCCTCCCTGAGTTTTATTGTTAGGTTTTCTGATAAACAGCCCTTTATTTTAAATATTGATTTAATATCAATATCATAAATCCTACACTATTCTGCAGCTTAATGGGTAGTTGTATATGTAAACATTAAGATAAATATTAATGAAAGATTAAGATATTAATTTAACAGTGAGTGTACATTGGGAACTATATGGTTTGTATTTGTTCTCAGACCTGTAACCAGTACACTGTTTAATCTTTCAATGTCTTTCAGAACTTTTCAAATGTTTATCATATTTCTAACTGGCACCTTCCTCACTTTTATTTTTGTGTTTTTCAGCTGTTGCTCTGCAGTTTGACCGAAAGCTGACTCTTGCGGACTGCAGCAAAACTGTCAAGAAGTGGCTTCATTATGCGCCAGAACGAGAGGAAGACATCACAAGAAATCAAAGTGACGCCAACCAGAGTCAAACTGGGGTTACTG
>NW_015117083.1:16828-17672 GCF_001443285.1 Poecilia latipinna | reverse complement strand
AAGAGACGCAAACAAAAAGCAGAGACGCAAACAAAAAGCAAATGCAGCAAACAAAGAAAGAGACGCAAACAAAAGTCCCTCCTGCTTTGCTCGACCAAAACAGCAGAAGATGCCTCAGCACTGCGGGATATTGTTGATCAGATCGACGGACTATTGACGTGAGGGCTCGACAGACAACTTTTCGCAAGTAAGATGGACATAATATTTTGTGATTAGAATATTACTATACTGTATTTATGTCCACCGGCGAAATACCAGCTAATACTAGCTGGTATAGCGCCATAGTGCTTGGTGTTCAGCCCCCGCTCTGAAAGCTAACCGAGATTATCTTAAAAAGTTTATTATCTAACATTGACTTAGATTATCTGACACAAGAGCCTACTATAGAAATGAAACAATATAATACATATTATAAAAATCATAACATTACATGTTATAACATTCACCAGCAAAGTTTACACAAGTGGCAATGGCTATTATTTATTTATTTCACTCTGTCAAAGTAAGAAACATTCCAAATCTCCCGATTTGGTTTTGAAGGTGTGTGCTAAATATGTATAGCCTAATATTATTCAGTATTAATCATTGTTTATTTATGTTTATATTTATATAAATATGTATTGATAAGACGAGAGCGGTCCATAGGCGTCTGTCCTTTTATTATGTCTATGTGAGAAACGGCCCGGTCTATGGAAGACGGGTCCTTCGAAGGCCACGAATATAGACGACCAGAAGAGAGAAGCTGTAGCCTTCGGCTAGCTGCCTAGCCTCCATCTCGGCGTTATGTTGCTTAGCAACCGTGACAACGTGAAGCACAGAGCAGTGAAGAAAAAAAAAACCGGAC
>NW_015117083.1:0-14302 GCF_001443285.1 Poecilia latipinna | reverse complement strand
TGAGGGGTCTACGATGTCTATGGCTTGGTGTTCAGCCCCCGCTCTGAAAGCTAACCGAGATTCCGTAAATCTTAAAATGTTTCAGTCATTCTCCAACATTTAGATTATCTGATACAAGAGCCTACTATAGAAATGAAACAATATTATAAAAATAATATAACATTCACCAGCAAAGTTTACACAGGTGGCAATGGCTATTATTTAATTATTTAACTCTGTCAACGTAAGATAACTCGAAAATGTCCCGTTTTTGTTTTGAAGGTTTCCTACGACGTGAGGAAGAAGGAAGAGACAGATTCACTGCACAGCACGGATGAATCTGGTATCTGATTTTGTACCCAATCTCAGCTGCTGAATCACTCTTAAACCAGAACTCGTAGGCTGGAAAACATTATATATAATGTGTGTGTGTGTGTGTGTGTGTGTGTGTGTGTGCGTGTGCATAATTATACATAGCCTAATGTATATTATTCAGTATTAATGATTATTTATTTATGTTTGTATACTTATATAAGTATGTATTGATAAGACGAGAGCGGTCCATTAGGCGTCTGTCCTTTTATTATGTCTATGTGAGAAACGGCCCGATCTACAGAAGACGGGTCCTTCGAAGGCCACGAATATGGACGACCAGAAGAGAGAAGCTGTAGCCTTCGGCTAGCTGCCTAGCCTCCATCTCGGCGTTATGTTGCTTAGCAATCGTGACAACGTGAAGCACAGAGCGGCAAAGGAAAAAAAATGGACTCGAAGTTTGTTTGTTTTTTACTCTTTATTTCTGTATTATTCTTCACCTTCTGTAATAAAGGTTGTTCCATAGTAAAAAAGAAATCTGTTTGTCTGATTCTAAAATGTTTAAATATGTATAGCAAAAGATGAACGCAAATTATTCATTTTCAAATAGCCTAATCTCCATATCTCAGGAAGTAAGACATTACAGTTAAGTAAAACTATTATGTTTGAAGGTTTAACCCATTTAATCCCAAATTTTTCCCAGACATGAAAATATTAAAATCAGATGTCATTGATAGCCCTTTGAGCTAATCAAGGGGAAATAATTGTAAAAATTGTGGAAAAATATATGAAAAAGTGTGTTTTATGATCGGTCACAATTGTGACCGGTGGGATAATATGGTGTTCATATGAGCTGAAAGTACTTTTTCCAAATAGACATGATCATAATATGTGAACATTGTTTCTTTAGTAGAATATATCTTGCCACAGCATTACTTTAGTGCAACATTTGCTCTGTAAAGTACAAATTTGACTATCAATATATTCTAAACCAAGGTAAATTTGAGTGCTTGAGTGTTTATGCATAATTATATTGAACTTCAGTCAGTTGTAGTGTCATCACAGTAACATAGATCATAAAGATAACATCTACAGTAGAGGCTTTCATTTATATTTCTGAAAATTATGAACATTTGTCACACTGTCATAAAGTAAAACTCAATAGACTTAGTCCAGGGGTCTCCGTCTCCAGGATTTAGGGCCTGTGTCATGCATCTTTTCCATCCGCCTCTGCTTCAGCACACCTGAATCAGGTGATAAGCAGGACTCTGGAGAACTGGACTGCATACTGAGAGGGTGATCCATTTAATTCAGGTGTGTTGGACCAGGAACACACCTGAAAGTTGCAGGATACCGGACCCCAAGGCCTGGAATCAAAGGACAGTAGTATGGCTCCTTCTCACCATTTGGTGACTTTGGTATTCTTCAATTTTGGGTTATTTCATCCCCTCCTTACTTTCCATGTTCTTTCTTGAAGCACTCAATGTGCAATAAAGCCTTGAATTTCTCCAAGGCATGGGTGGTGCAAAAGCAACATCTCTGGAAACGATTCTTCCATTGACTGACCAGTAAGTGTCTTGGTCACATCTTGTCACAACTTGAAGAGAAGTGTCCATTTGAGATCTATTTCCATGACCTACTGGCCTTGTACCAAACCTTTGCATAAAATAAGCCACAACCCATGATGAGCAAATCTGTTGTTCCTCCTACGACACATTTGTAAAATAATATCTGAAAGGTAAATGGCCTGTACTTGTATAGTTCTTTGTCAAGTCCAAATGACTAGAAAATGCTTTTCACCACATTTAGTCATTCCCCCTTTCACACACACATTCACACTCTGATAGCAGTAAGCTACTAGATTGTAGCTACAGCTTCCCTGGCACAGTTTGACAGAAGTAAGGCAGTCATTCACTGGCAACACCAGGTCCTCTGACTACCACCGGCTGGTATGGCGGGTGAATTGTCCTCTTGATAAAGGTCACAACGACTGACACAGACAAAGTGGGGGTTCCAGCATGCAACCCACCAGGTACAAGATAAACTCCAACCTCCTAGGCTACCATCACCCTATTTACAAGTGTGCTTTTGAGATGGGCCACCACCACTTCTTGAACCTGACCATGACACTGTACCTTGAGGGATTTAGGTCTACACCTCTCATGTGCCCATTGATCTATTGACATCAGTCTCTGTATAGTTCTTTCTCATCTTTGTTTCTACTGTGAAAATATTGTTGTTTTTCTAGTGGACCAGCAGTTTATCATCTTGTGTCGGAACCTCATTTGGATCCTCTTTATTTTTAAAGGGTACATCAGAGAGATAGTTGTCCCTTCATCATAAACCTACAGGTGGTAACAGAGTGCCACATGACTGTTGAAGGGGGAGATTGTCCTCTTTTCCCATGAACTGATCATATGCATTCAAAATCAGGCATGGAAAATGGCCCATCTTCCCCTTATAGTCCATGTCTAAGCCATCACTATCAAAATCAGTAAGGGTTCCATTTTTCTCACAACTACATTGTTATAGACTTTGTCTGGCCATCACTAAGTCCAACAGATCAAGAACCACACTAAAAATTAATATTAAAAAGGAAGAAGTTTGGAATTGGAAGAATATGGTATGTATTTAAATAACCACACCTAGGTAAAACGTATTATCCCACCGGTCACTATTGTGAACGTCAACATGTTTACACATCCTGCTCACACACCAAACTAATTATTGTAAATGCAAAGGTTCATATCATAACTAGACACTTTAAAGATGATGTGCACCAAAAATCTTTGTTGTATGTTTATTTAAACATACATTGCCAGCCTCTTCTTTGGGAGGTTTGTGGCAGTCTTCCTCTCGCCAAGGTGCAACCAAAATATAATCAGCTCTAGTCATGTGACAATTTACTCTAAACATGTGATACTGCATAAGTATTATCCAAACACTCTAAACTTTCAATGTTTGCTGAACATTAACTGAGAATTTAATCAGGAAGGTTTTTGGAGTCCTTGAAAGTGAAAAAAATTTCTTGGTCACTATTGTGACCAGTGGGGTTAAATGGGTTAACTTTAATCAGTGAAACCCATTTGCTCAGGAATAAATTATTTTAGTGAACCAAAAATATATACAGCTATTCCCAGACTTAATATCTGTGTTTCACCTCCACTCATAGTGGAAAACTAGCGGGAGTTTTTAAAACGATTTGCCGGGAGACATGGGTTCTCTCTCGGTGAACCGAACCTGGAGCGCCCGGCCAGCTGACAGCTGGCGAGGGGAGCTGGCTGTTAATGCAGCGGGAGCAGATCTCCGAAAACGGTGGAGCAATATTGTAATTAAGTGATTTACTGTTGAACTGAGCAGATATTTCAGATCTATACATCTACATTCTCGCCTAAAAACTTTGTAAAAAATCATTTTGTGTAATTTTAAGTGTAACACAGCACAAATAATTTTGCCGCCATTGCTGCTTTTCTTAACACCCTTTTTAAAAGATGCAGACCCTAAATTTGGACACAGCTGTTTTTTGTTCGACTCCCTCTAGTGGTCTGGAGCACTTTTTGTTTGCATCTTTTCTTTTGTTTGCTGCATTTCATTTGTTTGCGTCTCTTTTTTTGTTTGCATGTTTTCTCTGTTGCTGCGCATTTGCACCTGTTGGTCACCATAGTCTCCTCCCGCTCAGTAGTTCTTCAGAGAAAGGCAGACTAGAGGCCTGTCAGTGTCTGTTGTATTTCATTACCTCTCTGCTTTAACCGCGACTCCGTGCTGAAGCAGAAACGATATTTCAACGGTTTCCGTCATCTGACAAGTAGCAAGTCTACTCCACTTTATTCACCAAAAACTGCTCTGTAATCTGGAACGTTCGCTACGTTGAGCTCCAGTTAGCCGCCTTACCTCACTGTGCGAGAGGCAATTGCGTCATGCATTACGGGCAAAAGGTCAAAAGTAACAAGGTGACCAGCTTATTATGTTGTACAAAAAAAAAACAACAAAAAAAAAAACTAATAATTTAGTACATTATGTGTCAGAAGAGGGCTTAGAAAAACCAAATACCAAAAAAAATTAAAAAAATTTGACCAAAAGGGCACTTGGGGGCAAGGAGCAAAAGGGGCAGGTGCTCAAGCACCCCCAGCCCCCCCTTACCCCCCTACACGTGCCTGAAGATGGTCATGTTCAGAAACGTCTTCAGAACGGAGGGAGCTAACCGCTAGTCAGATACTATCTGTAGCTAGCCATCTTTAGCAAACAACTCGAGCTGAAATGTTCATATCAGTGAGATAAAACATATCTTAAGGGATGTTAGCAGCGTAGAATTTCACAACAGATGGCTAAGCCTGAGACTGTTGTTCAGCTGAAAACGTTTGCGTTCCTGTGTGGATTTCCATTGGTTGAGGCTGCTGGTTCCATCAATCTGCCAGATCTGCAGAGATTTGTCAGTCTGCTCCCACTGGAATGGACTAAACTTTTAGGTTTTCCTGTCAGGCTGTCAGCTGTTCAGAAACTTTGAAGATAATATTTTTCTGTGTTTTACAGATCTGATAGCAATTTGAAAATTACTCTATTCAGTTAAAAAATACTTTATCTTAAAGGGAAAGTAAATGATGCCATAATTCATTATTGTGGATGGTGATGCTAAGGACAGGAAGGATCTCCAGTAGCTAAAAGCTTAAATGGTTTACATTGGGATAATTCACTTGGTCACCAATGGAAATGGCAGAAATGAAGAAATACTCTGTTGTTAGTTACATTTAGTAGTCTGGTAGCGTTTGCAAAGCTTTTTGAGTGGGTTATAAGATTTTGAAGTTCCAACTTGTTACAGGAAAATAGAAAATCTGAAATCAACAAAGAGACACTCTGAAAGTACATTTAATCCACAAGAGCAGCTGAGGGTTTTTTTATTAGGTATAAGAATAACCAGAGATGGTAATTACATTTCTGGTTTGCAAGAGAGGTAAAAATTTATAGCTCATCAAGAGGAATATTGGCAGTAAAGTTTGTCTTTGCCTGATTACTCAGTCAGGGTCAGAGAATCAGTCAATAAAACATGAAAGGTATCTGAACCTTTCTACCACGGCTCAGTCACAATTAAGCCAAGAAAGGGGGAACTTCTTTCCTGTTTTCATTTGTTTTTTATGATTATCTCTTATGTTACTGGTTTTAGTACCTTATGAAGAGAACAGTGTGCTTGTTTAGGTTCTCAACCACAACTATTATTGTTTTTTGCTACAGGAAATATTCACAGATTTTATCTGTCTTTTCGGTGTGGAAAAAGTGTGTTTTCCTTCTTTCAGCTAACTGATTAGCTTAGTGGGCAGTAACAGTGAAGAGACAGGGAAAAGTCCGGAAATGTCTTTCAAATCTTTTTGAAAGGATTTTAAATAGTCTGGAATTAAATGAAATATTTCAGAAGTAGGATCCTGACCATTCAAACCATGGAGGTTAAAGGAACCAAACATCAGAATATGTTTAAAGTCGTACAATAAAGAATTAGCTAAAATGTATGCCTTGAGTACAAGAGGGCCACATAAAAACTTACAGCACTTATGACTGATAGAACAAAGATATGAAGTTCTGGTAAAATTTTTAAGATTAAATGAAAAAAATAATACAGATGAATACCACAACTAGAAAATAACAAATTCTAGAAGAAGAACTTTTCTAAATCAATTTCTTCTATTTAAAACTTAGGAATCTTATACTTACAGAAGGCAATATATTTGCATTTAGGAACAGGGTATGCAGTAGTGCCTCCAGTGACAATGTCGACTGTTATTGTAGTTCAGTTGGTCTCCATATGCCTCAACGGCCCAACTAGATAGAAAATTACACTTAAAACAAAGTTTGTGTACAAACAAGAAGCTTCACGTTAACATAAAGTGTGTATCTGTTCTCATAAATTTATGTTTAAAATATGTTTGTTCTTCATTCAATGAAGTTACTCACAGCGAGAAGAGTAGCCATACATTTTATAAAGTAAGAGTAGCAATAGTTCATAAAAATCTGTGGCATTTTGGGAAAATTGTTGCCAACAATTTTACAGAGGAGCGATGGATTCAACAAACTGGCCTTTTGATGAACTGAGATCCTGTGAGCTGTTGGAGCCAGCAGCACATTATATAAGGAGCAAATAAACATGTTACTAATTTATACAAACTGCCATTAAAAAGTGATTAAATTGCAGTTTCACAAAACACCAATTTTAATACGTCTGAAACCCCCCTCAAATATTTAATCAAAAACCATGTTTTTTCAAAATTGACATCTTTAAATTAGGCAGTTTTTGTAAGTCAAATTTTATGGTTAATGGAAATGCAGATTATGTCGTTCCACACCTCGCCGTCCCGAATTGCCCATTTTGTCACTTGTGAAAACTCACAGCTTCTGAGGATTTTACTGTCTCCACTGGTGGCTTTATAGGTAGTCAGACGCATTTCGGAAACAGATAATTTTTGTGTTTATGATGAGATTTTTTTGTGAAGGATGCCGATGACCGGCCAATGCCTATACCACACTGCCCACATCTCTGATTGTCAAGGTAGTTGGAAAAAAAAGCACCACTGAAGACAAATCCTTTATTCACCAACATGCCTCTTAGTATAAATCCTGAGAATTATAATCTTCCACAAAAACAAATGTTCAATACATATGAAGGGGCATTAATGACAAAGCTGTAAACAGGAAAGGAAGAAAACTGTCAACCCTACAAATATAAACTTTTTAATCATTAGACAAAATCCCTCAGGTCAAACAAAATGTAGGGTGAGAAGCTAAGACAGGACCAAACAAATAGTAATATTCTTTTGGATCATCTGATATTGATATTTTTATCAGGCAGTCAGGTTGCCTTCTCAGAGATGAAATGCATCTTTACACACAGTTTCTTGCTGTGTTCAGGGCGGGTTGAACAAACAGAGGCAGAGAAAATCAGAACCTCAGGGAGAGGTTTTCTCTCCCAGATTAGGAAGCATCCCTCTTCCAACATAGACATTTCAGCAATAGGTGCCCTGCAGACAAAAAGCAATTGAGATACAATATGGAAAAAGGAAGTTCGAAACATCAGGGCAAAACACGCATCAAATAAAGCATTCAGCACTATGTGCTAGTATTTCCCCAAGGAAAGTGAATAACGGTGTATGGGAAAAATGCAGCTGAATCAAACAAAACCTGTTACATCAAATTGTTTTATCAATTTAGAAAACTTTTCAAACCTTCCTTATTTAAAAAACAGTACCACCTCCATTATGTTTTCCCTAAAGCTTTCTTTTTCAGAAAATATCAACAACTAAATCTAACGTTATGGAAGGTTCTACGTTTTTCACACCGATGCATCTCATCAGCTGCAGAAAATAATACGATTAAACAGTTTGAAGCCAGGAGCAAAGTCTTCAACAGAACCCACCTGTAAAATGATAATTCATATGTGACTATTTCCAGGGCTTTGTTATGTCTGTGTGAAGCTATTTAAATAAAAATGCGTACCACTTTCTTTGTTTTGCTGCCTGCTTTTTGTACTGGCCTTTAAAAACTGAGCACAACGAGGAGTTTCCTGGCAGCTGGGCAACCCTGACCACAATAGGTTAACTGAAAATGGATTTGGCAGGCTCCACTTAGCCAATAGCAACCATTAAAAAGAAAGAAAAAAAAAAGCAGTGATTGTTCCAGGCATTGATCCTGCAGATCACCTCTGGATTTACAGCTCTGGAAGCTGCCCAGTACAGCCCTACTGGTTGATGAAGCTGCTGCGGGTGAAGCACTTCACTCAAGGGCAGAATGATTATCGAGGGAGGTTTTGAAAGTGCAATCCAAAACAACACTTTTTGGGGAGGGAAGGAAAAAAACATGAGTGAGTGGAGATGAAAAAGAACGTAATGCATCAAGCGTTCTGCCTACATTTGGTCGGACAGTTTAATGTTTTCTGGTGTGTTGCTGGAAGAGTAAGCGGCTGCATTACTCGCTCTGAGGGCCACAGTCATTCACATTCATTTTAAACGTGGAGGAAAACAACACTTCTAGGACATGCCGCGTAGAAAGGTGGCAGATCCCATGTAGCATTATTTCTCTCGGTGCCCAGGGTCATACTTTTCAAGGGGAATGTTTCCTTCTCGGCTCTTATTGATATTGAAAGCTGCTGAAAAAGCCGTTGCGTGTCAACCTTGAGTCTCTGCTGGAAGAAACACTCAGAACAGAATGAAACAGATAGAAAATGATTCATGTGCTCTTATGGCCACTTGGCCTCTCACTGTGAGGGTTCAGCTGCTGTCACGAACTCAGCTGGTGACCACATGTGAAAGAAGCACAGGTTCTAGAGTCGCTGGTCAGAGGTTATCTGTGAGGCTCAGTGGTTCTCCAGGCCCAGTTGCATGAATATCCACAGACGTCAATTTATTCAGTTGGGGTTTCATGAGATTGAAAACCATGAAGTTTTCCTTAGATGGAAAAATAAGTTGTTTTCTTTTTTGTTCTTCATAAATAAAAATTTAAAAGGTGTGGCTTGGGTTTTTCTTCTGTCTCCGTTAGTTAGTGGTCTACAGCATTTACAATCCAAACAGACATTTTTGCTCTCAGTCCAGCTGATTAAAACTTGTTTAGGGCCAGTAATGGAGATGGATCAATCCAATCTCTGTATCAGTCCCGATACTGAAAAAACAAATTGATGACAATGTTCAGATCTAAGCAGTCTAATTCTGTGCTGAGCCATTTGAAATGAGATTTGATACAGTTTATTTTTAAATGTTTTGCCATTATAGTCAACCTATTGTTTTGTCCGCCTCAGTTCCTTTTTATTATTTATGTTACTTTAGCTGTTATATGTCTAAATAAAAGTTGTTTTCTTTCTACATGTTTGTATTGAATTATTAAGATAAAATGTTATAAGCATTTTTAGAGGCAGTCTCAAGTAATTGCAGATTTTAGCTAACCCCTGTAGCCGTTTGCCACATGCAGGAATCTGCATGTGAGCTAAAATGATAAATTTTGACAAACTGTGAAACTTTTTGACCATTTTCTTTCATTTTATCCTTAAGTCTGTAAAATATATAATAGTGTCTTATTTTATTTTCATTTATTTATTTATTTATTTCAAATGGGCCTTTAAAAACAAGAAATCAGTAGGACAAGAGAAAATCCTTGAGTTTCCAAACAGTGAACTACTTTACAAGTTTTGTTTGTTTTTGTTTTTTTTTTAAATTCATTTGAAAGATTTTGCAAATCATTATAGAAATTAAATACAACACACACTGTAAGAATTGGTCTTTTTTCCCTCATTTTTAAATGTCAAAGGACACAAGGAAGAAAATGCTTAAACCACTATAATCAAACTCTGATGTTTTAAAAAGATGGATGGATGTTGATTTATCACTGTTTTGATTATAGACTTATGTAATAGGTGTAATTATAATCCAGTTTAATCCAGTCAGATTTGACAGCACAGAACTCATTACAAGGGTTGACAACCATGAGGCAAGTTTTTAATGATACTTTGTTGAAAACAAAGAATACAATATTGTTAGATCGATCAGAGATATTCAAACTTCAGTTCCTCCCACCACAATCGCTATCATAACTTTAAAAATAACTTCTTTGCAGTATCTCATTTTCTAAGAAACTTTTCTTTTTCGATAAGTTCAACTGTAGATTCAGCCAAGAAAAAAATTAAACAAACAATGAGTTTTCAGCGCTACCTCTATACGTCTCTGTTGTTGCCATGGCATACACATGGTATTGTGGCCCAAAATAGAAGATTAATAATACTGTAATCTTCATCATCTTCTACCTCCTGCAGTCATCTGACATCCTTTGTTTTACTGAGATCAAGAAAAATCTTCGCTTGTATATAAAGCTTTCCTGATAGTTACTTTAACCTTTCTGACATGCTTTATTGTAGTAACTTGAGCAAAGTTGTTCTGTGGCACGAGTTCTGCAGTAAATCTCAATTTCTGATATTGTTAAGGGTGGCAGAAAATGAATTCTCTGATATTTTTACTTGTACGATTGAAATAATACTTTCTCTTCTTGCAGCTGAGCTACCGCTGGAGTGCATGACTGCATAGCAATGCAGAGCCAGACAGGACAGAATCATTTGCCCAAATATTCAATGACCAGTTGTGATAAAATTTATGTTTTTCAGGTATTTTTTAAGACTAAAGGACATTAGCCTGATGAAAGCCGTCTAATGTTCCATGCTTCTCTTCGTTAAGAGGGTCTGGACCCTCATCTATAGGAACGACTGCTTCCTGGAAGCGTGGACTCTGCTGAAGTTTTACATTATACCCAGTCCCTGATGTCTGCTCATGACATATGTAATGTGCCAGTTCGACGCTACAAAGCTTACCAGAAATTGTCTGCACAGCCGAACAGGCGGCTGTTGATGTTAATGTAATATTTGGAGGAGTGGGAAACAAGGACTGCACGACTTTATTCATTTCCTCTGCTGCCATTGCTGAAACTACAGGCAGAGTACAATTCTAAAACATAAAATCGATGCGAACGTTCACAACATCTTCTGTTTGCTGATTTGGTCCAGTGGAAATTCTGTTGGAGAAATCCAAGTCAAAGTGAGAAATGCCAGACAAAGCAGTGAAGAGAGATTAGAATCGAGCAGAATCACATAACAAAGCAAAGACTGGGCTAAATAGACGCCATACTGTGGAGGCTTTTCCAGGCACATCTAACTGGGAGTAGAACTAAAGAGAAGTTGTGACATTTGAGGTCCCACATGTGAGCCAGAGGAGACAACGGATGAGTTGGCCTGGATCTGTTACCTCGCTGACTTGTCAGTCCCATTTTTCTTCAACAGGATTTGGATCTCGACTAACCACGTGATCTCTAGAGATGTTACTGGAATATAAGATTCCTCTGCTCTCCACTTCTAATCTGCTGAAATATCTGCTCCAAATTCCTTTCTTGATATTTCACCTGTGATTAGCCGTGACAAACATAGCTGTCTCTGAGCCACTCAGCCTGTGATCGCTCATCATGGGTGTGCACTGAAATGAGTGCTTTTTATCTTCATTAATGTTCTCTGGGCTGAACTCGAATTTCACACTTTCAGAGACGTTTAATTTTTAAATGTAACTTATCACAGTACAAAATGATGGAAGGCTTTTGTTGTTGGCCGAGGCTTTGCTGCAAAGAAACAGTGAACAGGAAAGTGTAACACCGAATTTTAAAAGTTTCTTTTTCCCACTTAAAAATCAAAACTAAAATGGTTTCAGATGATGGTTTTTAAAAACCCAAACGTCCTGTGGCGATGTGCGGGTTCCCAGTTATAAACCCAGAGTGAATTCTCAGCTGAAGTTGAGCCTACCTTTATCTTTACGGGACATCATCAACCTGCAACCTCATCATTTTATTCTTTACGTTCTTGTCAACTCCATCAGTAGAGTTCTGCCAGTGTCTATTTGTTGCTACTTGTTGCTACAATTCATCTGAAAGTTGAAATATTTGATTGTGTCTGTTTGGAGGGCTGACAGTGCTGGTTCCTTTTATGGCCTTCCATATTGTGGCACCAGAGGAGTTTATTTGGCAGCTTGGAGGAAAAGAAAGGGAACAAAGAGAGAAAGGAAGGAAGAGTGTATGCAGTAAATGATCCAGACCAACTATCAGAGCCAGGACAACTTAAGACTTTCCCCTTTAAAATCTGCTGTTTATTGACAAAATCGATTAATTGGAAATATAGTTTTTATGGTAAAAGTCATAAAAGACTAACAGAGCCAGCCCAAGGCATATGTGAGTTAAGTGGCTGCTCCCAGGAGCGCCAAACTAGCATGATAAAAATAGAAAACGAAAAAAGATTGAATAATCCAAACTAAATGCTATTACACACAGAATCAGGATTTTAATATTATTTTTATGGTTAGTACGTAAATAATAACTTCATTTCTTCCTGTTGTTTCCTGCTGCCTCTGTTGGGAAAATATAATTAAACTTCTTAACTTACTGTAAGTTCAGCTGATGATACATGCAAGTACTTAAAATAATATGGTACACGTAAATACCAATCTGCATTTCAAAATCAAAATTCATTTTTATCAGTTTGCTACTCAGTTCAAATCAATAGCCTTTAATAATGTTATAGGCTGATTACAAATAACAGTAATGACAGCAGGCATGTTGCACACATTGTAGTAGAGTAGCTTAGGAGTGATGCAGCATCTGGTGCGGACATGTTGGCATGGGGGGCCCCAAATGAAAATATGCTTAGGGTCCTAAAAAGGCTTAGTCCAGCCCTGCTAAATAACTAGATGGAGGAGCTTTTCATTTTTGAAATGGTCCGGTCTTCACCTGGGTCTGAAATAATTTTACAGATACACATTTTACATGTTTACAGTTTAAGGCATCTGTCCCAGCAATGCGTAAAGTGGAGGATTTGCATATTAGTAGTTAGAGAATTAGGTTGTTTACAAGAAAATTCAGCTGTAAAGTTGGGCTATTTAGTTTTAATAAATTCTCTGCCTTAATTGGAAATAAGTGTCTCTATATGATTTTTATGTTTTTATCGGAGAACAGGGGTCGTCAAATCCAGGCCGGTGTCCTGCAACTCTTAGATGTGTCCCTGATCCAACCCACCTGAATCAAACGGATGGATGAATAGATTAAAGCCACATAGATATTCTGTCAGTGCTGCATCATCTGTGTTATGAGCATCTTGGTCACAGAGGTGTCGTCTCTGTATGACTGTGTTGTTGTTTTCTGGTTGGAAATTACAATTCATCCTCAGCTACTGACGCTTTTCTTTTATGAAAACAAGTTGAACTTCGTCTCTAGTGGCATCAAGGAAACGTCTTGTTGTCAGGACACAGCCTGTTGTACAGCTCCAATAGTTAATGACACTTTAGATAAAAGAGTACACTGTTTCCATATGCCAGCACAAGTGAGTTAAAATACCAACATATTTACCTTAATTTTAAATTTGTCTCAAATAAACAAAGCTACTCTCCTTTTTGCCATTAGTTCAGGTAAGACAATGTCATTTTGACCAAGCAGTTTTCCTTTATCTAAGTGGAGGCTACACTTCTGTTTATGAGCTACCAGCAAAGCACTTTCACATTTTTGGTAACTTCAAAAATATTTAGCGCACTCAGCTTCCCCTGAATCCGTTTTCTGAATAAATTCTAAAGTGCTAATTTACGTGGCTGTTTGGTAAACTATCAGATGAATAAAATTTGACACTGTGTTGAAGTTTTGGTTTTCAGCTGTTATGAATTCTTCAAGTCAATGTTTAGCAGAAGGGATGGACTGTAGAACCACCAAACCCAGGAGCTTTCACTGCTCTTTGCACTGTAATCCCATTAAATCCCCTGTTCATGTGATAAGTTATGATTTATGTATTACAGCTATTTAAATAGTTCAATAATTAAAGATAGTTTTATCTAGGTTTGATGTGCCTTTACCTCATGCAAACCTATAATGCTGGTAACAAATAAATGAATCATCTCAAGCAGATTGTGTGTAAAAGCAAATCCCTGACAGTCCACTTTGTTAACAGCCTTTTTATGATAATATTTTACTTGTGCAATAATTGGAATGCTGTGCAACATGAATAAATCATCCAAATCTGTTTTTGCCTTTGGCCTCTGTGTAAATATATGAAATACTTTAGTGATCACTCAGTCTGCATCGGTCAGAATTGATCATTACTAGAAAAGAAGTGTGTGTGTGTGTGTGTGTGTGTGTATTTCTTAAGTGAGTTAGAGGGTGTAAGGCATCAACATAAAGTATGAGGTTTTCTGCATTATTGCTCTGATTGGTCATTAATTAATACTAACTGCTTCCAGTCCACATGGAGTTAGTTATAAACCTCTTAGTCTTTCATAGATCAAGTACAAGAAATAAAATTAACCTTTCAAAGCTTCATACAAGTTAGAATATTTACAGTGGACTGCAAATTGAGTAGAAGTAGAGCAGGTGCACTTAAAAATGTTGATCGCTGTTCCACTTACTCAAAAGCAACTCTAAACAGTCTGAATATTTACCTTAGCTTTAGTTTCCATGTTTATAGTGGTCGATTTTTTTT